>NC_135814.1:100548140-100658140 GCF_964213995.1 Mustelus asterias | reverse complement strand
CAGCGTCGCAGGTAGAGGCTGTAATATGGAATACTGGCCTTCATCAACAGAGGAATTGAGTTTAGAAATCGGGAGATAATGCTGCAGCTGTATAGGACCCTGGTCAGACCCCACCTGGAGTACTGTGCCCAGTTCTGGTCGCCTCATTACAGAAAGGATGTGGAAGCCATAGAAAGGGTGCAGAGGAGATTTTCAAGGATGTTGCCTGGATTAGATGGCATGCCTTATGAGGATAGGTTGAGAGCTCGGTCTTTTCTCCTTGGAGAGGCGAAGGATGAGAGGTGACCTGATAGAGGTGTATAAGATGTTGAGGGGTATTGATAGAGTGGATTCTCAGAGGCTTTTACCCAGGGCTGGAATGGTTGCCACAAGAGGTCACAGGTTTAGGGTGCTGGGGAGTAGGTACAGAGGAGATGTTAGGGGTAAGTTTTTCACTCAGAGGGTGGTGGGTGCGTGGAATCGACTGCCGATAGTGGTGGTGGAGGCAGATTCGATAGGGTCTTTTAAGAGACTTTTGGATAAGTTCATGGAAGTTAGTAAGATAGAGGGTTATAGGTAAGCCTAGTAGGTAGGGACATGTTCGGCGCAACTTGTGGGCCGAAGGGCCTGTTTGTGCTGTAGCTTTTCTATGTTCTATGTGTGTGAGTCCATGCGTGTGAGTGTGTGTGTGTGACTGTGTGTGAGTGTGTGTGACTGTGTGTGAGTGTGTGTGACTTTGTGTGAGTGTGTGTGACTGTGTGTGAGTGTGTGTGAGTGTGTGTGACTGTGTGTGAGTGTGTGTGAGTGTGTGTGACTGTGTGTGAGTGTGTGTGACTGTGTGTGAGTGTGTGTGTGAGTGAGTGTGTGTGTGACTGTGTGTGTGACTGTGTGTGAGTGTGTGTGACTGTGTGTGAGTGTGTGTGTGAGTGAGTGTGTGTGTGACTGTGTGTGAGTGTGTGTGTGACTGTGTGTGAGTGTGTGTGTGAGTGAGTGTGTGTGTGACTGTGTGTGTGACTGTGTGTGTGTGTGAGTGTGTGTGTGAGTGAGTGTGTGTGTGACTGTGTGTGTGACTGTGTGAGTGTGTGAGTGCGTGTGTGTGTGAGTGTGTGTGTGAGTGAGTGTGTGTGTGACTGTGTGTGTGACTGTGTGTGAGTGTGTGTGACTGTGTGTGAGTGTGTGTGTGAGTGAGTGTGTGTGTGACTGTGTGTGTGACTGTGTGTGAGTGTGTGTGACTGTGTGTGAGTGTGTGTGTGACTGTGTGAGTGTGTGAGTGCGTGTGTGTGTGAGTGTGTGTGTGTGACTGTGTGAATGCGTGTGTGTGTGAGTATGTGTGTGTTAATGTGTGTGTGTGTGTCTTTTACTGTCCAATTTCCCTTTTAAAGTTAAGAACTGAATCTGCTCCCGCCGCTCGCTCGGCACTCTGCCGATTGCAGTTTGCTGCATATTGTTGATGATAATTTTATCCCATGGTTTCCCGTGTCTGTGATGTTTAAACTCTCACTGTATTGACAGTGGTACAGGCAGCAGCACAGACTGCTGTCCCCGTGTAGATATGTTCTGGGTTTTACAGTCAACAGCACCACCTGGTGGACATGCCTTCTCTGCTCTTTTCCCCACTCGTGTTCCTCAGACCCATAAAACCACAATAGGCTCACAGCAATTCCCAGCGTGAAGGAGGCTATTCAGCCCATCATCAGTTGACAAAGAGTCCACCTGCTGATCCTGCTTTCCAGCGGTTTGCTTCATAGCCTTGTAGCTCACGCTGCTTCAAGTGGAGAGGTGGTGGCCTAGTGGTTTAATCAACAGACTATGAATCCAACAACTGAACTAATGTTCTGGGGACCCGGGTTCGAATCCCGGCCACAGCAGATGGTGGAATTTGAATTCAATAAAAAATATCTGGAATTAAGAATCTGCTGATGACCATGAAACCATTGTCGATTGTCAGAAAAACCCATCTGGTTCACTAATGTCCTTTAGTGGCTGGGACCGCACGGTGACATAGCACTGCTGCCTCACAGTGTCGGGGCCCGGGCTCAATTCCGGCCTCGCGTCACTGTCTGTGTGGAGTCTGCATGTTCTCCCTGTGTCTGCGTGGGTTTCCTCCGGGGGCTCCGGTTTCCTCCTACAGTCCGAAAGATGAGCTGGTTAGGTGCATTGGCCGTGTTAAGTTGTCCCTTAGTGTCCGGGGATTAGCAGGCTAAATATATCGGGTTATGGGAATAGGGCCTGGGGTGGGATTGTTGTCGGTGCAGACTCGATGGGCCGAGTGGCCTCGTTCTGCGCTGTAGGGATTCTATGAAATCTGCTGTCCTTACCCGGTCTGGCCTACACGTGACTCCAGACCCACAGCAATGGGGTTGACTCCAAACTGCCCTCACGGATGGGCAATAAATTTTGGCCCAACCAGCGACGCCCATGTCCCACGGACGAATTTTTTAAAAAGTCACTCCCATCTTTAAATGTGATGAAGGTTTCTGCCTCTCCTGCTTTCCAACAGAAACTTCTAGAACTCCACCACCCTCTGGGTGAAAAGATTCTCCCCTCAAATGCCGTCTAATCCTTTTACCTGTCATCTTGAATCTACTCCCCCTGTTAGGGATTCCTCAACCAAGGGGAATAAATAGAGCTTTCCACCGGAATTCTACTGCCCGCCCGCCAGGGGAATCGGAGCGGGCGAGGGACGGGCAATGGGAAGGTCCCTTAACCTCGGGCGGGCCTCAGGTCGAGCGAGGCCTTAAAATCTCGCCCTTCCTGCCTAATCCATCCAGACCCCCTCGCAGTTTTCCAGACCTCAAGTGAGTCTTTACCCTTTACCTCTTCATATCCGTAGAAAGCACGTGGGGAAAAAAAAACAAGTGTTGGGTCCATCCATTCCTTTGAAAAGACAGGGACAGCAACTGGTACGGAGTTAAATGAATTTCTTTTATTGAACAGAACATAAAGAAATTAAATCATTACAAAAGCCAAAAGAAAGAAAAAAGCTGTACTGTATTGTACTGGGCAGGTTCTCGAAACAAACAAACTGAACACATGGTCCCAAACTATATGTTAGTTCTTATCTTGTTATTGTGCGTCCTTGCAGCCTGTCTCTGTCTGAAAAGAAGGGTCTCGCAGTTGTTGTCAAAACTTGTTTTGCTTGCTGTGTACTTTTCAGGAATGTGGTCAATTTTTATCAAACCCAGCATGCCTTCTGAGTTTTAAAATGTAGTCAGAGTTCATTAATTTTTTTAAGCTGAGCAGAGTTAGTTATATAGGCAGAAATATCTTAAAATGAAGTCTTTGCAAACAGAGCTCAGCTTAAGTAGGATCCTTTTATAGGCCATTCAGCCCCTTGAGCCTGTTATCGAATCATAGATTCCTGCAGTGCAGAAGGAGGCCATCCAGCCCATCGAGTCTGCACTGACCACAATCCCACCCAGGCCCTATCCCCACATATTTACCCTGCTAATCCCCTTGACACTAGGGGCAATTTAGCAAGGCCAATCCACCTAACCTGCACAGCTTTGGACTGTGGGAAGAAACCGGAGCACCCGGAGGAAACCCACGTAGACACGGGGAGAATGTGCAAACTCCACACAGACAGTGACCCAAGCCGAGAATCAAACCTGGTCCCTGGCGCTGTGAGGCAGCAGTGCTAACCACTGTGCCACTGTGCTGTTCTAAGAGCCATGAGTGAGTGGGATATGAGAGCTTGCAGTAGTGCATTGGGCCTGTGTAATGATCTGACGGCCTCTGGCCTCCTTTCTGTTACAGTGCGGTTGACTGGGAGTTCTTCACTGTGGGCGATGACAGCTTCCTGGTGGTGGCGAACTCGTTTGATGGCTCCAAGTTTTTTTTAAACAGTGTTATCTACAGGTGAGTGCACTGCCTAACGCAGGTGAGAGCATCAGGGCCCTAAGGTGACTTGCGCGGAACCCCATTCGCTTACCGTCCCTGTGCCACTGACCTGCGTCGGCTCCTGGTCTCCCTCTACCTCAATTTTAAAATCCTTGACTTTAAATCACTTCACAACCTCGGCCGCTCTGTAATTCCTTCAGAGCTGCAGCTCTCTGAGATCTCTGACCTGCTCCCATTCTGACTTCTTAAACATTCTCGATTTTAATCGCTCCAACATTGGTGGCCATTCCTTCAGCTGCCTTGGGCCTACGCTCTGGAATTCCCTCCCTAACCCGTGACTGACTCTCCACCTCGCTTTCATCCAGTAAGATCTGCAGAGATTGGGGGGCCTGTCTCTTTAAGACAGCACAGCAGAAGAGGGACCAATGGGAACCGAGAGTGAGCGATCACCCCAGAGGATGGAGTCCTCTCTGGGGCAGAATCATCAGTAAGAAGTTTAACAACACCAGGTTAAAGTCCAACAGGTTTATTTGGTAGCAAAAGCCACACAAGCTTTCGGAGCTCTAAGCCCCTTCTGTAAACCTGTTGGACTTTAACCTGGTGTTGTTAAACTTCTTACTGTGTTTACCCCAGTCCAACGCCGGCATCTCCACAGCAGAATCATCAAGCAGCCATGTTGTAGTAAGAGCTGGAGAAGCCGCGGCAGCAAAGGGCTGCAAACTGCTGGACATAGAATCCCTACAGTGCAGAAGGAGGCCATTTGGCCCATCGATTCTGCACTGACTCTCCGATAGAGCATTCCACCCAGGCCATATCCCAACAATCCCACAGATTTATCCACTAATCCTCTAACCTACACATCTTTGGACATTAAGGGGCAATCTAGCATGGCCAATCCACCTAACCCGTACATCTTTGGACACTAAGGGCCAATTTAGCATAGCCAATCCACCTAACCCGTACATCTTTGGACACTAAGGGCCAATTTAGCATGGCCAATCCACCTAACCCGTACATCTTTGGACACTAAGGGCCAATTTAGCATAGCCAATCCACCTAACTCGTACATCTTTGGACACTGAGGGACAATTTAGCATGGCCAATCAACCTAACCCGCACATCTTTGGAGTTGGCAATACTTTGTCTCTGCCTTCACAGTAGAAGATAGTAATTCTGTCCCAAAACCTGTGGCTAATACAATGGAACTTGGTGAAGTTACTATGACCAGGGAGCAGGTACTTAGTAAACTGAAGGGTTTAGAAGTAGATAAGTCCCTGGGACCTGATGGCCTGCACCCTCGGGTGTTACAGGAGGTGACAGCATTAGTTTCAATATTCCAAAATTCCCTGGATTCCGGAAAGGTACTGATGGACTGGAAACATGTTAATGTGACACCCTTAGTCAAGAAAGGAGAGAGGCAAAAAGTGGGAAACTACAGAGCAGTCAGCTTGCCCATTGTGGTGGGAAAGTTGCTGGAGTCAATCATTGAGGGGTGAGATAACTGAGCATCTGGAAAAGCAAAGCTCAACTCATTGGTGTCGCACGGTTTTGTGAAGGGCAAGTCTTGTTTGACAAACCTGCTAGAGTTCTTTGGGGATGTAACCAGCAAGGTAGATAACGGGGATCCTGTGGATGTGATCTATCTGGACTTCCAGAGGGCATTTGATAAGCTGCTAAACAAGACACTGATCCAGAAGGTTAGATCCCAAGGGGTTGCGGGTAGAGCAGCGGCTTGGACTGATAGAAAGCAGAGGGTTGGGATAAATGGGTCTTTCTCCAGTTGGCGATCTGTAACTAGTGAGGTCCCACAGGGTTCAGTCCTTGGACCACAACTATTTACAATCTATATCAATGATCTACAAGCAGGGACAGAATGTAACATAGTGAAATTTAGTGACGACACGGAAATAAGTGGAAAAGCAGGCTGTGATGAGGGGATAAAAGGTTTACCGATGAATATTGACAGGCTAAGGGAATAGAATCTGGCAGATGGAGTTTAATGTGGGTAAATGTGAGGTTATCTATTTTGGCTGGAAAATAAGAGGGCAAATTTAAATGGGAAACAGATTCAAAGGGCGTAGGTGCAGAGGGATCCGGGTGTCCTTGCGCATGAGTCTCAGAAAGTGGGTATGGGTGCAGAATGTTGTAAGGAAGGTAAATGGGATCTTGGCATTTATTGCAAAGGATCTAGAGTATAAAAGTAGAGAAGCGTTGTTACAATTTCATAAGTCATTGGTGAGACCACACTAGGCAAACTGTGTCCAGTTTTGGTCACCTTCTTGGAGGAAGGATGTGGTGGCATTGGAGGCAGTTCAGAAGAGATTCACTAGATTGATTCCAGGGGCTGTTGTATGAGGAGGGGTTGAGTAGCTTAGGCTTGTACTCACTGGAGTGCAGAAGAATGAGGGGATTGAGGGATATAAAATACTCAACAGGATTGATAAAGTAAATGTTAACCAAATGTTCCCCCTTCTGGAACAGCCTAGGACAAGAGGTCACAGTTGTAGAGTAAGAGGGGGGGAGGGGGGGGGGTTCAAGACATAGATAAGGAGAAGCTACTTCTCACAGAGGGTTGTGAATCTATGGAACTCTGGAGGATCTGTTCATTTCTTAGAATAGACGGAGGCCGCACAGGTCCGAAGTTAAACTTCTTTTATTGAGCATCGTTTAAAATTAATATGTCGGAAGTGAAAAAGACTGATTTACTGGAGAGAAAAGAGAGAGGGACCAGCAGAAGCTATTCCTGATACAGACTTGATCTAACCATTGCACAGGACTCAACGGATAACTGTTACTACAATATATGAATTCTTATCTGTGTTCATAAGATATAGGAGCAGAATTAGGCCATTCGGCCCATCGAGTCCGCTCTGCCATTCGATCATGGCTGATATGCTCCTCATCCCCATTTTCCTGCCTTCTCCCCATAACCCTTCAACCCATTACCAATTAAAAATCTGTCCAACTCCTCCTTAGATTTACTCACTGTCCCAGCATCCACCGCACTTTGGGACAGCGAATTCCACAGATTCACAACCCTTTGGGAGAAGTAGTTTCTCCCCAACTCTGTTTTAAATTTGCTGCCCCTTATCCTAAGACTGTGACCTCTCGTCCTAGAATGCCCCACAAGAGGAAGCATCCGCTCCACGTCTACTTTATCCACACCTTTTATCATCTTGTAAGCCTCAATTTGATCTCCCCTCATTCTTCTAAATTCCAGAGAGTATCGGCCTAAACTGTTCAGTCTCTCTTCATACGACAAACCCCCCATCTCTGGAATCAATCTATGAACCTCCTCTGAACTGCCTCCAATGCCACTACATCTTTCCCCAAATAAGGGGACCAAAACTGTGCACAATACTCCAGGTGCGGCCTCACCAATGCCTTGCATAGTTGCAACAATACTTCCTTACCTTTATATTCTATTCCTTTAGGTAAAAATGCTATATAAATGTTATTGAAAGAACTGGGCACACACAGTCTCCAACTTACATAAAGAATTGGCAGCTGTGTGGCTATAATAAACTTTCTTTAGTCATTTCTGCTAACATTGTATTTTCAAATGCAGTCAATTTCTAAGCTCATCCCAGAATTCCCAGCTTTTAAAATGTGGCCAAGTTAGCTTTAAAGTTTAACATAGTTAGTTACATAGACGGAAATATCGTAAAATGAAGTCTCTTAACTGAAGCAAACCATACAAAGGATGCCACAAACTCACTGCCCCAGAGTGCAGTGGGTGCAGAATCAACCAATGGATTCAATAAAGGGATAGATCAATATTTGATCAAAAGCGGGATGAAGGGCTAAGGGGAAAAGGCAGCGCAATGGAGTTGGATGAGATGGAGATCAGCCATGATCAGATAGAATGGTGGAGCAGGCTCGAAGGGCTGAATGGCCTACTCTCGCTCCTAATTCCAAAGTTCCTAAACCTCCACCAAATTCTATTGACTTACCTCATACACTCACCTTTCCCCGGGCCTGTCAAGAATCCTTCATCTTTGCTGGGCCTTCCCCCCTCCCCCCCCCCCCCCTCCCCGCCCGCAGGGTTTACAGGAGATAGTGCGACATACCATGGGCGGCACGGTAGCACAGTGGTTAGCACTGGCTGCTTCACAGCTCCAGGGTCCCGGGTTCGATTCCCGGCTCGGGTCACTGTCTGTGTGGAGTTTGCACATTCTCCTCGTGTCTGCGTGGGTTTCCTCCGGGTGCTCCGGTTTCCTCCCACAGTCCAAAGATGTGCGGGTTAGGTTGATTGGCCAGGTTAAAAATTGCCCCTTAGAGTCCTGAGATGCGTAGGTTAGAGGGATTAGCGGGTAAATATGTGGGGGTAGGGCCTGGGTGGGATTGTGGTCGGTGCAGACTTGATGGGCCGAATGGCCTCCTTCTGCACTGTAGGGTTTCTATGTTTCTATGTATAAAGGGGATGGTAAATTTCCGGCCATTATTGGGGCTGAATGGCCTCGGTGTGACTGTCAGATTATGCCACCCCGTCCCTAGGGGGGGGGGTATTTTCCAGTCCCGCCCAGAGTTGCCCTCGAGACTAGGCCCCGGTGATGGGCTCGGATCCTGCCCGCCTGGGGCCTGAGCCGGAAGGTCGGGCGAGACAGGATCGTGAAAACCTCATGTAAGAGAGGAGGGGTGGGATTTTCCAGCCGCCTTCGCCCCCAAGACTGGAAAATTCCACCCGAGGTCCGTGTCCCTGCCCACTACAATTCCCATGGCGGGCGAGTCGGGAGAATTCCGTCCTGGGAACTGGGTGGCATAATCTGACTGCCACCACCGAGGCCATTCAGCCCCAATAATAGCCGGAAATGTACTGTCCCGCCACTGGAATCGGGTTACGGGTGAGGGACGGAACATGGAGAGGTCCGTTGACCTCGGGTGGGATTTTACGGTTTCGGGACGAGTGAGGCTGTAAAGTTTGACGGGGTCAAATTCTGTCCGATACTATTCCAGTGCGGATGTGTACCTGCATTGAAGTCACTCTGTAAATGCATATTCGTGACTGAGGGCAGAATTTAAAGACAAAAGAATTGACACGATTGCTAAGAGGCTTTTTTTCCTCTTGCAGGTGGCAGGGTTATGAAAGCTTTGTCCCGGTTCACCGGCTCCCAACATATGGATGCACGGATTGGGAAAAGTTCAACACGGCTGATGGCTCGTACCTCATCTATTCCAGTGCGAAGGAACGGATTTCCAAAGTGCTGAAACTTAAGACCTATTGACCGAGAGACAATTCAGTCAATGGCCAGTGGCCGCAGGGAAGGAATTGGATTCAACGCAGGAAGCTCTTAGACCCAAGGGCCGGTCGCGCACAAGGCCGTCCGAGTGGGTTCCCTCGGTTACGAGGTGTCAGCGGGAATGATGACCCTGATTGGAGAGCTTCTTTGTGTTCAAAAGCTCTGCTCAATCCCAAGACGCGACATCTGGAGCGATCGCAAAGGAAGATCGGGAGGCCGCACTGCGGGAGGAAGCCTGGGGCACGAAGTGATGTTGTGAACAACATAAAGAAGCCGCAGTCGGTTTTTCCTTTCCAGAACCTTGACAAATTTTCTCCTCAAACCTTTAGCTGGTGCGGCCAGGAATCAGCAGCTGGGAATTCTGGCTGATTGCGATGGGGGGTGCGGGGGGCGGGGTGGCGGAGGGGGGGCGCCGCACTCGGGGTGATGATGATTGGAGAAATGAGACATGATGATGGTGTTACTGAACGGGCGAGGAATCCGGGCACTGTATGGCCTTTATTTATTTATATAAATCTCTAAATATGGCATTGCCCCAAAACACACAAACATGGACACACATGCACACACACACACACTCACACACACTCACGCATTCACGCACACACACACTCACAGACACACACACACACACACACACACTCACACACACTCACACACACTCACACTCACACACACACACACTCACACACACATCCAAACTCACACACACACTCGTACACACACACACACACACACTCACACACACACTCACACACACTCACACATCCAAACTCACACACACACTCGTACACACACACTCACACACACACTCACACACACGCATTCACGCACACACACACTCACACAGTCACACTCACACACACACACTCACTCACACATACATACTCACACACATATAGACACACACAAACAGACACAGATACAGACATACACACACACACACTCACACACACACACTCACACATACATACTCACACACACACACATATAGACACACACAAACAGACACAGATACAGACATACACACACACACACACACTCACACATTCATATCAGCATCAAGACTGCGCCATGGATGTATCAAGTTATGCGTGGACCTCATGAACAGAATGGGGGAGCGGGTCTCCCCATTGCCGCTGTTACATCCTCCTCAGGGCTGGTGTTACTTTGCACCGAGTTACTCTGCATTTTCAGATTGTTGCATAGCTGGGCTGCACAGAAGCTCTTGACAACCTCAGGACTCCAAGGCCATTGCGGAAACTATTTAAAGGATGTGATTTCAGCTCTCCAGGTCCAGTGTAAAGTACAGGAGGAGCTTCGTCCTCACAGAGAGCAGAGCTGTATCTCACAATGCAGCAAATTGGCGGATTGTGAGGCTGGAGGCCCTCCGGTTACAACCTCAATCCTGGAATCACTTCTGGGTGGAATACTGTGAGACGGAAAGACCAGGAGACAGGGAACATTCCGGCTGCCTTTGACCTTCGTTAATCCTTCCATCCCAATGGTGTTTTATTTCCAGATGTATGAAACAGCTGCTCAGTAATATAGTGAACAGGGAGTGGGCCAGTTGTCTGTTTACTGCTACCTAGGCCCGAAAACCAAACAGTACCAGTGGAGAGAGAACCAAACTGTGATTTTATTGGATTGCCCATCCGCAGTACAACAGGAAGCTACACACAGCGAGAGAGTCGTCGTATATATCCAGAGTTCCTCATCACGTCTCGGTTCGTAGCTACCTAAATTGGAACTACCAGCTCAGGGATCCCGTATGAGAGAGGTGCCTTTGTCTTTCCGTACGGTGTGTTTGTACAGGGTATTCGAAACTATACAGGACTTGCCACACACCAGGGCTGGAAGACTCCGAACTCGCCCGCAGTTGGGATTCTCCAGCCCCCCTGGCAGCGAGTGGAGGAGTGCCCAAATTCTCATTCCAGATGGCGGCCGGCGAGGGGGGGTGGGGGTAGTGGGGGTGGAGGGGGGGAGCGGGGGGGCGGGGGGCACCCACATGGGAGAATCCCGGCCTGGGTTTACTTTAGTAACGTAACGATGAAAACATTATTCTCCTTTTTTTTACAAATTTGAATGGTTATGAATGAAGGATGGTTTATGTACTCCTGGTAAACCAAATTAAACAAAATGCAAGCAATGAGGTGCGGGGGTGGGGGCGCGGTGATGGGAGTGGGGAATAGGGGGGGGGATTTGGCGACAGCCTCTGGTGGGATAATTTTTCTAAAAATTCAAAACTTGAGAGGGGGCTGAACAAATCAAATTTTGGATTCTATGATTCCAAATTCCAGGGCGGCACGGTAGCACAGTGGTTAGCACTGCTGCTTCACAGCTCCAGGGACCCGGATTCGATTCCCGGCTTGGGTCACTGTCTGGGTGGAGTTTGCACATTCTCCTCGTGTCTGCGTGGGTTTCCTTCGGGTGCTCCGGTTTCCTCCCACAGTCCAAAGATGTGCGGGTTAGGTTGATTGGCCATGTTAAAATTGCCCCTTCGTGTCCTGAGATGCGTAGGTTAGAGGGATTAGCAGGTAAATATGTAGGGATATGGGGGTAGGGCCTGGGTGGGATTGTGGTCGGTGCAGACTGGATGGGCCAAATGGCCTCTTTCTGCACTGTAGGGTTTCTATGATTCTATGAAATGGCCTTCCTGGAGGACTGACAATACCCCAGCCCCCATGGGGCCCACAGGTCATGGAAACATAGAAACTAGAAGCAGGAGTAGGCCATTCGGCCCTCCGATCCTGCTCTGCCATTCATTATGATCGTGGCTGATCATCAAATTCAATATCCTGATTCCCCCCTTCCTCCCATATCCCTTGATCCCTTTAGCCCCAAGAGCTACATCTAATTTCTTCTTGAAACCACACAACGTTTTGGCCTCAACTACTTTCTATGCTAGTGAATTCCACACATTGACCACCCTCTGGGTTGTAATATGTCCTCGGAGGTGAAAGACCCTTCACCAAATTCCTTTATCTACAAGATCCAGCAACATTATACAGAGCGCGCTCAGTGCGCAGTCCCCACCCGGAGTGCCAGAGGAACTGACACGCCTGGTTAAATACAGAGCATGGGGCTCCCTGATTGGTCCATCAATTTGGCCAATCTTTTTCGCCAACCAAACCATCAATTTGGCCCTTAATCAGGGAGTTCATATCCAAGCAGGCAAACCTCAATTGCCTGATTAAAATCGTTACAGGGTGAAGACATTTCTCCTCATCTCAGTCTTAAAATGTTTCCTACTTATCCTCAAACTATGACCCCGAGTTCTGGACTCCTCCACCATCGGGAACATTCTTTCTGAATCTACCCTGTCTAATTCTGTTAGAATTTTATAAGTTTCTATGAGACTCCCTCTCACTCTCCTAAACTCCAGTGAATATAATCCTAACCGACTTAGTCTCTCCTCATATGACAGACCTGCCATCCCAGGAATCAGCCTGGTAAACCTTTGCTGCACTCCCTCTATAGGACATCCTTCCTCAGATAAGGACACCAAAACTGCGCACAATGCCTGAGACATGACAGTGGACACTCTCAGGGTCCCCCGGCCAAGGGCACCCCCGCAGTAGAGGGGCAGAGAGTCGTGTTGGACAACTTCCTAGACCGCCCGCTATCTGGTCCTGTTGGTAGCCAGGCCCAGGAACAGCCTTTCAAGGAGGTCCTCAACACCCACCCACCCCCCTCCCACCCCACCCACCCACCCCAACTCCCTCCTCACTGGGTTTTTAAATAAATTTGTTCATGGGATATGGGCGTCGCTGGCTGGGCCGGTATTGCCCATCCCTGAGGGAATTTGAGAGTCAACCACATTGCTGTGGCTCTGGAGTCACATGTAGGCCAGACCAGGTAAGGACGGCAGATTTCCTTCCCTAAAGGACATTAGTGAACCAGATGGGTTTTTCCCCATGGTTTCCTGGTCACCAGTAGATTCTTAATTCCAGATATTTATTGAATTTGAATTTCACCATCTGCCGTGGTGGGATCTGAACCCGGGTCCCCTGAACATTACCCTGGCTCTCTGGATTACTAGTCCACTGTCAATACCACTACACCACTGCCTCTCCTGTGAAGGATGGTTTATACGTGTATTTTCTGGTTTAACTGTGACTGGATATTATTTTTTACAATCCCATGGTTATCCACATTGTTAGAAACACTGTCCCGTGTTCTGTTGCCTCTTTCTCTGCAAGTAACATGAACCATTTCCGATTTATTTATTTAATGGGAATTCAATATCTTTTAAAAGAATGATTAAACATTCAAAATGACACTCTAATGCCCAGATTATGTGTCGATGTTTTTCTTTGGGGCCTGTCGCTGTGTGCAGTATAACTCCGAGCCAGCACATGCTATAGTACATCCCAGACAGCTTAGGCTCTGAAAAGATATCGGTCAAACTTGTCCGGTTGTGAACCTGTCAGCAACTTCCAATTCCCCCCAGTGAGTCTCCTTCTTGTTGCAAGCATCTGGGGGCTGGGGGAAGGGAGGGGGGGCTGGGTAAAGAGAAACATTAGCAGGAATCGAGACTGCAAACGAGCATCTCTGCAACATGACACGGTGGCACAGTGGTTAGCACTGCTGCCTCACAGCACCAGGGACCCAGGTTCAGTTCCAGCGTCGGGTCACTGTCGGTGTGGAGTCTGCACGTTCTCCCTGTGTCTGCATGGGTTTCCTCCGGGTGCTCCGGTTTCCTCCCACACTCCAAAGATGTGTAGGTTAGGGGGATTGGCCATGCTAAATTGCCTCTTAGTGTCCAAAGATGTGCAGGTTAGGTGGATTGGCCATGCTAAATTGTCCCTTAGTGTCCAAAGATGTGCAGTTTAGGTGGATTGGCCATGCTAAATTGTCCCTTAGTGTCCAAAGATGTGCAGTTTAGGTGGATTGGCCATGCTAAATTGCCCCTAAATGTCCAAAGATGTGCAGGTTAGGTGGATTGGCCATGCTAAATTGCCTCTTAGTGTCCAAAGATGTGCAGGTTAGGTGGATTGGCCATGCTAAATTGCCTCTTAGTGTCCAAAGATGTGTAGGTTAGGTGGATTGGCCATGCTAAATTGCCTCTTAGTGTCCAAAGATGTGCAGGTTAGGTGGATTGGCCATGCTAAATTGCCCCTTAGTGTCCAAAGATGTGCGGGTTAGGTGGTATGGCCATGCTAAATTGCCCCTTACTGTCCAAAGATGTGTGGGTTAGGTGGATTGGCCATGCTAAATTGTCCCTTAGTGTCCAAAGATGTGCAGTTTAGGTGGATTGGCCATGCTAAATTGCCCCTTCGTGTCTAAAGATGTGCGAGTCAGGTGGATTGTCCAAGGGGTGTGGCCTGGTGTGCTTGGGTAAGATGCTCTTTCAGAGAGTAGGTGCAGATTCATGGGCGAATGGCCTCCTTCTGCACTGTCGGGATTCTATGGTTCTATTGTAATGCCATTGAATGTCAAGAGGAGCTGGTTAGATTCTCTCAAGTTGGCTGGCACTTGTGTGGCGCGAATGTTACTTGCCACTTGTCAGCCCGAGCCTGGATATTGTCCAGATCTTGCTGCATTTGGACACGGGATGCTTCAGTATCCGATGAGTCATGACTGATGCTGAACATTGTGTAGTCATTGGTGAACATCTCACTTCTGACCTTACAATGGAGGGAAGGTCATTGATGAAGCAGCTGAAGGTGGTTGGGCCTCGGACACTAACCCTGAGAGACTCTTGGAACTGAGATGATTGATCACCAACTACCAGGTTATGAATATTAGGGATAGTTTCCTACACTGTGGAATGCACTGTGGTATACAGAACTCAAGATAGGAAAGAACATTATTATCGATGACACTTTCCACTATCTTTGTTACTGTTAAACCAGCAGTTACTGATAGGACAGGCTTCAGATGTTAAAGTGCTTTCTACTTGACTTGCACACTTGTCTATTCTTAGAGAATAGAAAATTAAAGAGTAAATATCAGAATGAAAGATTCTGTCTTTTCAATCATTCCGGAGTGGAGGGCTGGGTCTTCGTCCAGGGAGGCCAGCAATTGCAGGGAGGTTCTGTTAAATAGAACAGAGAGATATGCGCATGTGCGATTGTACCCTCCACTGTGAGCTGCTGGCTTTCCGGTGAGCTTAGGCCCCACCCCCTCACCCTATTGGCGGGAAACAGATTTGGCTTTTTTTTTAACAAGGTGGCATAAGATTGGACTTGTGGCCACGCTGAAAAAATGAATCTGAAACCCTCCCGTGTTCACGCTCGCTCGCGACTTAGACTTTTTTTTGGTAAGGTCGCCCCACTGTCTTTCAAACCACAATATTGTTCTCGTGAGAGTGGAGCAGATTAAGGGGCGATTGAATGCAGGTGTTCAAAAGTGTGAGGGGTTTTGACAGCGTGTATAGGGAGAGACTGTTTCCATGGTAATCAAAGGAGACCGATTTGGGGCGATTGAGAAAAGCAGTGGAAGAGGGAGATGAGGAGATGTTTTTAATTCCGTAGCGTGTTATGTGCTGCCTGAAAGGCAACGGAAGCAGATTTGGACTTAACATCCGAAAGGGGACTGGGTGAAAACCCGAAAGGGGAGATTTCACCTGCCTGCGGGGAAAGAGCGGGCGCCTGGGATGAATAGGACAGCTCCATCGAAGAGCCAGTACAGACCTGATGGGCAGAAGGGTCTCCTCCTGTGCCGTACGATTCTACGAACATGGTGCTCTGGTCAATTAGAGAAAGCAATGTATTTATTTCATATAATATATACGCTTTAAAGACTAAAGTTTGAATAAAGCTAGAATAAATCATGTGTCCATTATCTATGGTGTGGCCAATCATTGAGAATGTTTCTGGGGACGGTAATCACATTTAATTTCATCTCAGCTGCTCTTTATCGCACTGTGGTCAATAGATGACAGAATTAATGTCTTTACACAGAAGAACATGTCTTATGTTCTTATTAACACCATATATAAGACCATAAGACTTAGCCATAGGAGCAGAATTAGACCACTCGGCCCATCAAGTCTGCTCTGCCATTCAATCATGGCTGATATTTTTCTCATCCCCATTCTCCTGCCTTTTCCCCATAACCCCAATCCCCTTATTAATCAAGAACCCTATCTATCTCTGTCTTAAAGACACTCAATGACCTGGTCTCCACAGCCTTCTACAACAAAGAGTTCCACAGATTCATCACTCTCTGGCTGAAGAAATTCCTCCTCATCTCTGTTTTAAAGGATTGTCCCTTTAGCCTGAGGTTGTTCCCTCTGGTTCTAGTTTTTCCTACTAGTGGAAACATCCTCTCCATGTCCACTCTATCCAGGCCTCGCAGTATCCTGTAAGTTTCAATAAGATCCCCCCCTCATCCTTCTAAACTCCAACGAGTGCAGACCCAGAGTCCTCAACCGTTCCTCATATGACAAGCTCTTCATTCCAGGGATCATTCTTGCGAACCTCCTCTGGACCCTTTCCAAGGCCAGCTCATCCTTCCTTAGGTATGGGGCCCAAAACTGCTCACAATACTCCAAATGGGGTCTGACCAGGGCCTTATACAGCCTCAGAAGTACATCCCTGCTCTTGTATTCTAGCCCTCTCGACATGAATGCTAACTAACATTGCATTTGCCTTCCTAACTACCGACTGAACCTGCACGTTAACCTTAAAAGAATCTTGAACAATGACTCCCAAGTCCCTTTGTGTTTCTGATTTCCTAAGCATTTTCCCATTTAGAAAATAGTCTATGCCTCCATTCCTCCTTCCAAAGTGCATAACCTCACACTTTTCCACATTGTATTCCATCTGCCACTTCTTTGCCCACTCTCCTAGCCTGTCCAAGTCCTTCTGCAGCCCCCCTGCTTCCTCAATACTACCTGTCCCTCTCCATAGCTTTGTATCATCTGCAAACTTAGCAAAAGTGTCTTCAGTTCCATCCTCCAAATCGTTAATGTATATTGTGAAAAGTTGTGGTCCCAGCACTGACCCCTGAAGCACACCACTAGTCACTGGCTGCCATCTTGAAAAAGACCCCTTTATCCCCACTCTGCTTTCTGCCAGTCAGCCAATCCTCTATCCATGCCAGGATCTTACCCTTAACACCATGGGCACCTAACTTATTTAACAGTCTCCTATGCGGCACCTTGTCAAAGGCCTTCTGGAAATCTAAATAAATCACGTCCACTGGTTCTCCTTTATCTAACTTCCTTGTTACCTCCTCACCCTATTGGGTGGCACAATGGCACAGTGGTTAGCACTGCTGCCTCACAGCGCCAGGGACCTTGATTCGATTCCTGGCTTGGGTCACTGTCTGTGTGCAGTCTGCACGTTCCGGTTTCCTCCCACAGTCTGAAAGACGTGCTTAGGTGCTTTGGCCGTGCTAAATTCTCCCTCAGTGTACCCGAACAGGTGCCGGAGTGTGGCAACTAGGGGATTTTCACAATAACTTCATTGCAGTGTTAATGTGATACGAATAAGTAAATATACTTTAAAAAATAAACTTTGCTAAGATTTTAACTTAACAGAGGACTTCAGTTTGTATCACTTATTCTTTCAGTGTTTACCTCCTAGATTACAACTAACGTCTGGTTCAGTCAGACCTCTGGCTGGATGGCACTCTCTTTTGGAAGTGGTACTAATCAAACACACCCTCCATAACCTTGAGCTCATCCAAAACTCTGCTATCTGAACTCTGACTGGCACCATGTCCCATTTCATCCATCACTTTGGCTCGCACTGTGGCACCGTCTCAATTTTAAAATTCCCATTGAGGTTTTCAAAATGCTCCTTGGTCCTGACCCTCCCCATCTCTGTAACCTCCTCCAACCCCACAAACCCCCGAGGTTTCTGAGACCTTCCAAGCTCTGACTTCTTTCATTCCTGTCATTGTTGGGTTGTGGGCTCTGAGCTCCGGAATTACATTCCTTAAGTATTCCTGCCTCTTCGTCTGGGATTTTGTCTCATAATATGCCCTTGAGGGGTCTTGGAAATTTTTCAAAGTAAACAAAGAAAAGATTTACATTTTTCAAAAACTTATTATGACCTCAAGGTGTCCCTGAGCACTTTTCGGCCAATGAAGTACTTTCTTGAAGTATAGTCATGGTTAAAGCAGAGAAAGTTAAGGGAAGATGTTTAAAATTATGAAGGATAGATAGGGAGGAATTGTCTCCTTTCTACAGGTGGGGCATTAATCAGAGGACACCAGTTTAAGACGATAAGCAGAAGAATCAAAAGGCGAGATTAGATTTTTCTTTTATGCAGTGAACGTTGCCTGACAGAGTGGTGGAGGGAGATGCAATAGTGAGAGAATTTCAGAAGGGAATTAAACCTATACAGCACGGTGGCGCAGTGGTTAGCACTGCTGCCTCACAGCACCAGGGTCCTGGGTTCAATTCCGGCCTCGGGTCACTGTCTGTGTGGAGTTTGCATGTTCTCCCTGTGTCTACGTGTGTTTCCTCCGGGTGTTCTGGTTTCCTCCCATACTCCAAAGATGTGCAGGTTAGGGAATTGACCATGCTAAATTGCCCCTTAGTGTCCAAAGATGTGTAGGTTAGGGGAATTACATTAGCGGGTAAATATGTGGGGTTACGCGGATGGGGCCTGGGTGAGGTGTTCTGTCAGAGAGTTGGTGCAGGCTCAATGGGCTGAATGGCCTCCATCTTCACTATAGGGATTCTATAAAAAAAATTGAATCCCTACAGTGCAGAAGGAGGCCATTCAGCCCATCGAAACTACACCGACAGCAGTCCCTATCCTTGTAACCCCACGTAATTCCCCCATCACTAAGGGGCAATCCCACCCAGACCTTTTACGCCACTAATCCCCCTAACCTGCACATCTTGGGACACTAAGGGGCAATGTATCATGGCCAATCCCCCTAACCTGCACATCTTTGGAATGTGGGAAGAAACCAGAGCACCCGGAGGAAACCCAGGCAGACACGGGGAGAATGTGCAAACTCCACACAGACAGTGACCCGAGGCTGGAATTGAACCAGGGTAAGAATTACTTCTGAAGTGTTATGAAGGTGTTTGCCTCTCCCACCCTTTCAGGCAGTGAGTCCCAGACTCCCACCACCCTCTGTGTGAAAGGGTTTCTCCTCACATCCTCTTTAAACCTCCTGCCCCTTACTTTCAATCTCAGCCCATTGTGGCCCATTGTGGAAAAAAAGTATTTTCTAATTCCATCCCAACTCTAATTATTAAGATGATTACCTTGGAAAGATCTTGGAAAGGGGTGCGGGTGATATAAGCTGCAGGGGACAACCTAAACACCTTTGGCTGAATCAAATGAGAGATTCTGAGCTGGGGCCAGTCCCAGTGCTGCGCATGCCCCTGAAGGGGTGGTAGCGTCACTTCCGGCAAGTGACGCGCTGTGAAACCGCTATATCCTTGCAGCGGAGCGGAAATTCCGCGAGAACCCGAGATTACCAAGATGGCGGCGGCGTAGATACCGCGAGAGCTGTGGATTTCCAAGGTGGCGGCGGCGGGAATCCCGCGAGAGCACAGGATATCCAAAATGGCGGCGGGGAGATACCACGAGAGCTGTGGATTTCCAAAATGGCGGTGGCGGACATCCCTCGAGAGCACGGGGTTTCCAAGATGGCGGCGCGGAGATATCGCGAGAGCTCCGGATCTCCAAGATGGCGGAAGCGGAAATCCCACGAGAACCCGGATTACAAAGATGGCGGCGGTGGAAACCTCGCGAGAACCCGGGGCTTTCAAGATGGCGCGGCGGCAGTAGCAGGGGGTGAGTGGGTTCCAGTGGAGGTGAAGCGGCGGCGGGGGGAGGGGATGAGGTTAAAGGCCTTCAGATTAGATATTCCCACAGAGTGAGTGTCCATGGAGGGGGAAGAGTGGCTGAGCTCACGGAGGGTAAGAGCAATCTGCCCACTGACCCCTCCATCCAAATCCCTACAGCACAGAAAGAGGCCATTCAGCCCATCCAGCCTGGTGGGGCCCTATCCCCGGAATCCATGGCCCATCCACAGGACCTCGGTTTAAATAGCAGCATCTGTGGGGAGAGAATCGAGCCAACGTTTGGAGTCTGGATGACCCTGACTAAGGGCTCTGATGTGGAGATGCCGGCGTTGGACTGGGGTGAACACAGTAAGAGTTTTAACACCAGGTTAAAGTCCAACAGGTTTATTTGGTAGCAAATACCATTAGCTCTGACACAGGGTCACCCTGACTCGACACGTTGGCTCGATTCTCTCTCCACAGACGCTGCCAGACCCACTGAGATTCTCCAGCATTTTCTGCTTTTGTTTCAGATTCCAGTGTCTGCAGTATTTTGCTTGATCTAAGTTTAAAGTTTATTTATTAGTGTCACAAGTAGGCCTACATTAACACTGCAATGAAGTTACTGTGAAAATCCCCTCGTCGCCTCACTCCAGCATCTGTTCGGGTACACTGAGGGAGAATTTAGCATGGCCAAAGCACCTAACCAGCACGTCTTTCAGACTGTGGGAGGAAACCGGAGCACCCGAAGTAAACCCACGCAGACACGGGGAGAATGTGCAGACTCCACACACACAGTGACCCAAGCTGGGAATCGAACCCGGGTCCCTGGTGCTGTGAGACAGCAGCGCTAACCACTGTGCTGCACCTACACATTTTTGGTCACTAAGGGGCAATTTAGTATGACCAATCCGCCTAACCCGCACACCTCTTTTACATAGAAATGTGGAAGATAGGAGCAGGAGGAGGCCTTTTGGCCCTTCGAGCCTGCTCCGCCATTCATCACGATCATGGCTGATCATCCAATTCAATAGCCTAATCCTGCTTTCTCCCCATAACCTTTGCTCCCATTTGCCCCAAGTGCCATATCAGCCATCTCTTGAATACATTCAATGTTTTGGCATCAACCACTTCCACAGGCTCACCACTCTTTCGATGAAGAAATGTCTCCTCACCTCTGCCCTAAATGGTCTACTCTGAATACTCAGACCATCCCCCCTGGTTCTTGACTCCCCCACCATCGGGAACGTCCTCCCTGCATTTACCCTGTCTAGTCCTGTTAGAATTTTATAAGTCTCAATGAGATCCCCCCTCATCTGTCTGAACTCCAGCGAAAACAATCCTAATCTAACTAGTTCTGTTTCTGGTGAATGGTAACCACCAGGATGCTGAGGGTCGACAGAGGGATTTGAGATGACAATGCCATTAACGTCGGGAGGTGGGGGGGGAGGGGGGTTGATTTGAGACAATCATAGAATACCTCCAGTACAGAAGGAGGCCATTCAGCCCATCGAGCCTGCACAGATTCTCTGACACAATATTTTTCCCAGACTCTCTTCCCCACCCTATCCTCGTAATGCCATGTATTTACACAGCAAATGTCGCTAACCTACACATCCTGAGACACGAAGGGACAATTTACCTTGATTGGCACCACATCCACCACTCACTCCCAACACTGGAACACGGTGTCAGCAATGTGTGTGTCTACAGGATGCACTGCAGCAACTTCTCAAGTCCTTTTCAGCAGAACTTCCAAACCTTTTACCACCTAGGATGTGGAGATGTCGGTGTTGGACTGGGGTGGGCACAGTAAGAAGTCTCTCAACACCAGGTTAAAGTCCAACAGGTTTATTTGGAATCACGAGCTTTCGGAGCGCTGCTCCTTCATCAGGTGAGTGGAGAGGTAGGTTCACAAGCACGCTTACATGTAGTGTAAGCGTTCTCCAAGGTGGCCTTCAAGACACATGACAATGCAGAATTGCGGATCAGAAACTGACAGCCAAGTCCTGCACGTATGAGGACGGCCTCAACCGGGATCTTAGGTTCATGTCACACTTCATGTAACCCCCACCATTTAACCTGGGCTTGCAAAACCCTACTAACTGTCCTGGCTTGAGACAATTCACACCTCTTTAACCTGTGATTATCCCTCTCTCCACTCACACTGTCTGAACCTGTAAAGACTTGATTACCTGGAAAGAATCGCATTCCAACCATTCTTCACATTCCAATCTGTAATTATCTTGTAATTGTGTCTCTGTCCAGATATGCCATGTTTGTGAACTAACCTCCACTCACTTGATGAAGGGGCAGTGCTCCGAAAGCTCGTGATTCCAAATAAACCTGTTGGACGTTGGCCTGGTGTTGTGAGGCTTCTTACTTTACCCTCTAGGACAGCGGGAACATGGTACCTGTGATGTCGAGAGCAGAGGAATGGCTAGGTGACTGTTAAAATGCTTTTCAAACGCCCACACCATTAGCAGTTTAAAGAAGTTAAATTTTCTTGTTGCAGAAAGCACTGTTATTGCCTTGTGAGGATTAAAGTGAAGCGGGTCGAAGGTGCCTCGTTTCCTCACCATGAATATCCACCCTGCTGGGAATCTGCTGCTCAGAAATTTGAGACTCTGCAACGTTCTCTCCCGTAGATGTGCGTTAACTGGTTTCAGAAGCTGTGCCGCTCACATCCAAACACATGGCTTTGCACCGTTGAAGAGGCAAAATGGCTCCCCTTACTGCCTGGGGAAGCATTTTGATTGGACGACGACCCGATTCCACTTCTCCGAAAAGACGGAGCAGCGAATTCCCTCAGCGGTGTTCGGAAATGAGGCGGAGAATGGGGACGTCCACAGCAGAGAAATCAGCGGTGACTCCGCTCCTTCCAACGGCCGTTCGTCAAACGGGCCGATCGCCAGGAATGGGAGTCCGTCCGCTGAGGTGTTTATCACCGAGCGCTCGACAGAGAGGGACAAATCTTTAGATCAATTCTTCGACAGGCTTCAGAGGTGCACCTCTCCCAGCGACGTGCTGGACCTGTACGTAGAATCCGCAGCAACCCGCAGACCGATCAGCAGCTGCCTGATGACCATGTGGAGGACAACCAAGAGGATGGCGGAGGATCAGAAACGGTACGAGAGGAAGCTGATGTTTGAGCACCCGGGCTTCGAGACCATCTGCCAGCAGGCTGTGAAGGGAGCTCAGTCAATGAGCTGTAACGACTTGGCCTATAGCCTCTTCGCTCTGGTAAAGATCCGAGTGTCGCAACACAGCCGACTCGTTCATACCCTGCTGAGAGTGACTCAGGTAGGTTCAACTGGTGCCTTCCAAAGGCTTGCTGGGTAGAACCGTCAGCCCAGCAGCTGGAACCTGGCTTTTTATACAATCATACATACAATCCTACAGTGCCGAAGGAGTCCATTTGGCCCATCGAGTCTGCACCGTCCCCAATCCCACCCAGGCCCTATTCCCATAACCCCATGCATTTACCCTAACTAGTTCCCCTGACACTAAGGGGCAATTTAAAGTTTATTTATTAGTCACAAGTCAGGCTTACATTAACACTGCAATGAAGTTAACGTGAAATTCCCCTCGTCGCCACACTCCGGCACCTGTTTGTGTCAATTCACCCTAACTAGCACATCTTTCAGACTGTGGGAGGAAACTGGAGCACCCGGTGGAAACCCAAGCAGACACAGGGAGAACGTGCAAACTCCACACAGACAGTGACCCAATCCCTGGCACTGTGAGGCAGCAGTGCTAACCACCATGCTGCCCTTTTTGATTCATTCACAGGACAAGGGTGTCGCTGGCTGGGCCAGCATTTATTGCTCATCCCTAGTTGCCCGAGGGCAGTTGAGAGCGCATTCAACCACATTGCTGTGGCTCTGGAGTCACATGTAGGCCAGACCGGGTAAGGACAGCAGATTTCCTTCCCCAAAGGGACATTAGTGAACCAGATGGGTTTTTTTCGGACTATTGACAATGTTTAATGGTCATCAGTCGATTCTTAATTCCAGATAATTTTATTGAATTCGAATTCCACCATCTGGCGTGGCGGGATTCGAACCAGAACATTAGCTGAGTTTCTGGATTAATAGTCTCGCAATAATCCCATTGGCCATCACCTCCCTGATAGATCACTTTAAAAAACTCTTTTAGCATCAGCTGAAACTTTGTTCTTCCAGTTGACTGTTGCAGGGCTGCTATGATGCTTTGCTTCTTGCTGTAGTTAAAAGTATTGTTCCCCTCAAGTAGCCAGACAAAGCCAGAGTGGTTCAAGGTGAGTTATTGACAACCCCAGGTACAGGACTCTGATTGAGTCATTAAAACCAGTCAGAGTGCAGAATTCAGAAATACACAAGCAATTATAGTTTCAATTTTGATTAAAAGTAATTGGCACATACCAATCAAGGTATAGGAGTTATCTCTATCCACTCACAGTTATTGATTAAGGTTACATCATTCATAAGGTACAGATATTAAAGCCAATCATAATCACATTACGCCTGCTTAGTTATGGCACAGTGGTTAGCACTGCAGCCTCACAGCGCCAGGAACCCGGCTTCAATTCCTGCCTTGGACCTCTGCCTGTGTGGAGTCTGCACGTTTTCCCTGTGTCTGCGTGGGTTTCCTCCGGGTGCTCCGGTTTCCTCCCACAGTCCAAAGATGTGCCGGTTCGGTGGATTGACCATGATTAGTGTCAGGGGGATTAGCTAGGGTAAATACATGGGGTTATGGGAATAGGGTCTGGGTGGTATTGTGCAGACTCGATGGGCCCAATGGCCTCCTTCTGTGCTGTAGGGATTCTATGATAAAGTAAGATATCAACTTGAACTCAGTTTTTTATTGGCTGTCGGTGGTGGGTCAAACATTTTGTTTCACTGAGAAGCCTGTGCTTTGCCAGCATTCTGCTCGTTGTTGACCGGTGCTGGAGTGTAGCGACTCTGTTACTGGGCTAGTAACCGCAGAGAGTTTGAGTTCCAATCCCACTGTGACCCCTGTAGTAACCTGCCTGCACTGTCTGTGGTCTTACAGGAGCGTCTGAACGAGTTTGACGAGAGGGCTCTCTCGGTGCTGTCCAGTTGTTTGAAGAATCTGGACGACAGTAAGAGTGTTGGAGCACTACGGACAGGCCTGAGGTAAGGTCGTAAACTCAACCTCTTCTTGCATTCGTGTCCCAACTCAGTGCGTGTGTCGCTGTCTGCCCCTCCAAACCCGCGACTTCCTCGTCTTTCAAAAATGTGTCTAATTCTACCTTGTATCAATTTAATGATCCAGTCTCCACTGCTCTCTGCAGAAGAGAATTCCACGTAACACTCTTAGAGAGAAAGAAATTCTCCTTATCTCCATCCTAAACTGCACACCCTTTATTCTCTAACTGTGTCCCCCTGGTCCTAGTTACCTCCACAAGTTGAAACATCCGCTCTACAAATTCCCTCGTGCAAGATTAAAGCGCATGGGATTGGAGGAAGTGTATTGAGATGGATAGAAAACTGGTTGGCAGAGAGGAAACAACGAGTAGGAATTAATGGCTGTTTTTCAGATTGGCAGGCAGTAACTAGTGGGGTGCCACAGGGATGGATGCTCGGACCCCAGCTATTCACAATCTCTATTAAATATAACATCTCAAAGTTTGAAGATGATACCAAGTTGGGTGGGAGGGTGAACTGTGACGAGGATGCAGAGATCCTTCAGAATGATCTGGACAGGTTGGGTGAGTGGGCAAATCAATGGCAGATGCAGTATAATTTGGATAAATGTGAGGTTATTCACTTTGGAAGCAAAAACAAGAAGGCAGATTACTACCTGAATGGGTGTAAATTGGGAGAGGGGAGTGTGCAGTGGGACCTGGGTGTCCTTGTACACCAGTCACTGAAGGTAAGCATGCAGGTGCAGCAGGCGGTAAAGAAGGCAAATGGTATGTTGGCCTTCATTGCGAGAGGTTTCAAGTACAGGAGCAGGGATGTGTTGTTGCAATTATACAGGGCCTTGGTGAGGCCACACCTAGAGTATTGTGTGCAGTTTTGGTCTCCTTTTCTGAGGAAGGATGTTCTTGCTCTCGAGGAAGTGCAGCGAAGGTTTACCAGGCTGATTCCGGGGATGGCGGGACTGATGTATGAGGAGAGATTGACTAGGTTAGGATTGTTTTCACTGGAGTTCAGACAAATGAGGAGGGATCTCATAGAGACTTATAAAATTCTAACAGTACCAGACGGGGTAGATGCATGAAGGATGTTCCGATAGTGGGGGGTGTCCAGAACCCGGGATCACAGTCTGAGGATTCGGGGTAGACCATTTAGGACGGAGATGAGGAGACATTTCTTCACCCAAAGAGTGGTGAGCCTGTGGAATTCATTACCACAGGAAGTAGTTGATGCCAAAACATTGAATGTATTCAAGAGGCGGCTGGATATAGCACTTGGAGCGAATGGGGTCAAAGGTTATGGGGAGAAAGCGGGATTAGGCTATTGAGTTGGATGATCAGCCATGATGGTGATGAATGGTGGAGCAGGCTCGAAGGGCCGAATGGCCTCCTCCTGCTCTTATTTTCTATGTTTCACCTTACATTTCCATAAGATCGCCTCTCATTCTTCTAAACTCTAACGGGTGCAGGCCTGACCTGTTCAACGTTTCTGCAAAAGACAAGCCCATCATCCCAGGAGTGAACCTCCTCTGAAATGCTGCTATCGCTGTTATATATTTGTTTCCAATAAAGAGACCAAGGCCTGGAATTCTCCAGCCTTTCTCTTGCCGCTGCCAGAGAGGACGGGGAATTTGGCACTCAGCCAAATCTCCGTTCACTGCAGCGGAACAGGAGAATCCCGCTGGCGTGAACGACCGGGGAATTCAGGTCCACATCTCTACACAGTATTCCAGATGTGGTCTCACTATGACCCGATACCGCTGCAGTTAAACTGCCCCCCTTTTGTATTCCATTCCCCTTGCAATTTCATTCACCTCTTTCATCACTGACTATAACTGCATCACAGCACGCACTTGCACATTTGTTCAAAGTGAATGGATGGAGATTAATATGCTGGGAGTGCACAGTTTACCCAACACGTACGGTGGCACAGTGGTTAGCACTGCTGCCTCACAGCGCCAGGGACCCGAGTTTGATTCCTGGCTTGGGTCACTGTGCGGAGTCTGCACATTCCCCCCCTCGTGTCTGGGTGGGTTTCCTCCGGGTGTTCTGGTTTCCTCCCACAACCCAAAAGACATGCTGGTTAGGGGCATTGGCCATGCCCTTGGCCCTCAGTGTACCCGAGCAGGTGCCAGAGTGTGGCGACTAGGGGATTTTCACAGTAATTTCATTGCAGTGTTAATCTACTGTGGAAGTTAAAATATTCGGATTAAAGTTTCATGCCTTCTCTGTACAGTAGTGGAAAATGTTTATCAGCTTACAGACCTTCAAAAGGAGACAGTGTCTGCTATTCCTGCATGAACAGGCTAATCTGCATCGGCCCCATAACATTCTGCTTTTCCGCCTTCACCAGAGGGTGAGCAAGACCAGATTTTTCCATAACAAATACCAAAGGTGAGATATGGGGATACGCTATGCAAATGAAGGATTAGCAGCAGTCAGTTTTTCATCGAGAAAGGATGAAAAGCCAGGATTTAATTGGCGAATATGTCTGCAAATGAAGGATTGGGAAAATTGCTTCTTTCTGATTTGCTGTAATTGACTATAATTACCAAGTTGTTTGTTTGTAACGTCAGAGACCCTTGCAGGGCGACTGCAGGCTGCTTTCTCCTTGTGCACAAGGCCTCACATCGGATTATCCATGGTGTCTAGTGCTGTTTGTACTCAAGTCGACTAAGAGTGCCTAATGTTGCTGGTAGCCAAGGGTCTCTGACAGTGACACTAATAAATGAACTTAAACAACACGTACCGGCAGCTTCCAACAGGAGTGTCTTGGCAGAATTTTCATGCCAACATAACCTCCCATTTTTTCTGCTGAGCCAGGCTGTACACGCTCCAGAGTGACTGGAGGTGAAATTGTGAAGCAGTAAAACCGTGTAAAGAGACACACACAATATGTCTGGTGTTGGCTCTCTGCAGGCTCCTCGTAGAGATACGTGTTCCACAGATCAGGACAGTGATAGCCCTGCAGACCATGATGAGATGTATTGGGAAGGACGCCCCGCTGCCTCTGAAGAAGAAGCTGGAGGTAGGAAGCTGTTTTTTCATTCTCTGCGTGTGGCCCTCACTGGCAAGGCTGGCGTTAGCTGCACGGGCATGCTTACCTTCTGAGAAGGCAGGGGTGGCCACCTCAGAAGACAGTCAGTCATGTTCGTTTTATTGTGCTGGACTTCTTCTAACCCGACCCTAAGGGGCAATTTAGCATGGCCAATCCACCTAACCTGCACATCTTGGGACACTAAGGGGCAATTTAGCATGGCCAATCCACCTAACCTGCACATCTTTGGATACTAAGGGGCAATTTAGCATGGCCAATCCACCTAACCTGCACATCTTGGGACACTAAGGGGCAATTTAGCATGGCCAATCCACCTAACCTGCACATCTTTGGACACTAAGGGGCAATTTAGCATGGCCAATCCACCTAACCTGCACATCTTGGGACACTAAGGGGCAATTTAGCATGGCCAATCCACCTAACCTGCACATCTTGGGACACTAAGGGACAATTTAGCATGGCCAATCCACCTAACCTGCACATCTTGGGACACTAAGGGGCAATTTAGCATGGCCAATCCACCTAACCTGCACATCTTGGGACACTAAGGGGCAATTTAGCATGGCCAATCCACCTAACCTGCACATCTTTGGACACTAAGGGGCAATTTAGCATGGCCAATCCACCTAACCTGCACATCTTTGGATTGTGGGAGGAAACAGGAGCACCCGGAGGAAACCCACGCAGACACGGGGAGAACCTGCAGACTCCACACAGACAGTGACCCGAGGCTGGAATTGAACCCAGGTCTCTGGCACTGTGAGGCAGCAGTGCTAATGGTGGAATAGGTTCGAGAAGCTAACTGGTCAGTGGGGCTTCGGTGATGGTGACAATCTTAATCTACCGCGTGGAGGATGCTATGGATCACTAGATGGATGTTGCACTGTTCTCACGTGGTAACTGTTGCTATGCATATCATTGGCACAATGCTACAGTTTTAACACTTCAATTCAGATAAGTGGCGGCGTGTTATTTGAAATGTTAAGACCCAGTATTGTTTGAGACTGCTGTGAGGTGATGCCAAAGCTCTTGCTTTCTGTTTCACAGAGCAAGGCACTCTCCCTGCTGAAGGAGTTCACCCTTCCTAACTCTCAGTATATGTTTGTAACACTGGCAGCAATGGGCCACCGCTCTCACTCCCTCTTAGAGGCCTGCAGTAACAGGGTGATCGGTAAGTGATCCTTCAATTTAAAACTCTCACTTTATTCTCTTATTTTCCAGGCCCACCCCCGTTTCGTCCCCACCTTTCTCTGTCATCTCCTCCAACCAACAACACGCTGATTTCTCGGCCCTTCCCCGGTTCGGCACATCCTCGATTTAATTGCTCCGACATTCGCAGCTGAGCTCAGCGACTCCAGAAATCTCAAAATGTTTAAGATCCTGAGCGGCCTCGACGGGGTGGATGTGGAGAGGAAGTTTCCTCTTGTGGGAGAACCTAGAACTAGGCGGTCACTGCTAAAAATGAAGAGGTTGCTCGTTTAAGACAGAGGTGTCGGGTGACAGAGGGGCAGCGCGGTGGCACAGTGGTTAGCGCTGCTGCCTCACAGCGCCAGGGACCCGGGTTCGATTCCCGGCTTGGGTCACTGTCTGTGCGGAGTCTGCAGGTTCTCCCCGTGTCTGCGTGGGTTTCCTCCGGGTGCTCCTGTTTCCTCCCACAATCCAAAGATGTGCAGGTTAGGTGGATTGGCCGTGCTAAATTGCCCCTTAGTGCAAGGGGGACTAGCTAGGGTAAAGGCATGAGGTTGTGGGGATGGGCCTGGGTAGGATTGTGATTGGTGCAGACTCAATGGGCCAAATGTCCTCCTTCCGTACTCTATGATTCTATGAGGAGAAATATTTTCTCGGAAGTTTGAGAGTCTTGGGAATTCTTTTCTGCAAAGGACGGTGGAAGCAGAGTCTTTTTTAAGGCAGAGCGAGATAGACTCTTGATTAACAAGGGGGTGAAAGTTTATTGGGGGTCGGCAGGAATGTGGGGCTGAGGTTATGATCAGATTTTTTTTTTGGAATCATTTGTGGGATATGGGCGTCGCTACTTGGTCAGTATTTATTGCCCATCCCTAGTTGCCCTTGGAGGGCAGTTGCTTGAGAGTCAACCACATTGCTGTGGCTCTGGAGTCACATGTAGGCCAGACCGGGTAAGGACGGCAGATTTCCTTCCCTAAAGGACATTAGTGAATCAGATGGGTTTTTCCGACAATGGTTTCATGGTCATCAGTGGATTCTAAACTCCAGATTTTTTTTTTTATTGAATTCAAATTTCGCCAATTGCCGCGGCGGGATTCGAACCCGGGTCCCCAGAACATTAGCCGAGTTTCTGGAGTAATTGCAGGAGAAAAGAGCCGACGTTTCGAGTCCAGATGACCCTTTGTCAATCTGGACTCCAAACGTCAGCTCTTTTCTCTCCTCACAGATGCTGCCAGACCTGCTGAGATTTTCCAGCATTTTCTCTTTTGGTTTCGGATTCCAGCATCTGCAGAAATTTGCTTTTATTTTTCTGGATTAATTGTCTAGCGATAATACCACTCGGCCACTGCCTCCCCAGATCTGCCCTGATGTACCTGAACAGCAGAGCAGGTTTGAGGGGCTGAGTGGCCTGCTCCTTTTTGTATGTTATTCCCACCCTAAACTCGGTTGGTATTTGTCCTCATGTATTGGGATACAGTGAAAAGCTCCTTAAAACCTCCCCCTTTAACTCTTTCGGTCACTTGGCCTCATAGTCAAGCTCGGTGTTAATTCTTATTTTGATGCCCCCTGTGAAGCATCTTGAAAGTTTAACTACCTTAAAGGCCACTTCATAATTCATGTTGGTGAATCGTGGCTTGGAATGAACTTGGACTTGACTGCAATTGACAGGCCTTAAGCCCCAAGCACAAAGTCCTGGGCGACGGGGAGGGAGAATCATAGAACCCTACAGTGCAGAAGACCATTCGGCCCATCAAGTCTTCCCCGACAATAATCCAGGTCCTATCCCATTAACCCCATGCATTTACCCTAGCTAATCCTCCTGACACTAAGGGGCAATTTGGCATGGCTAATCCACCTAACCCGCACATCTTTATGGACTGTGGGAGGAAACCGGAGCACCCGGAGGAAACCCACGCAGACACATGCAAACTCTACACAGTCATCCGAGGCCAGAATGGAACCCGTATCCCTGGCATTGTGAGGCAGCAGTGCTAACCACTGTGCCACCATGGATTTGATTTATTATTGTCACATGTATTGGGATACAGTGAAAAGTATTGTTCTTTGCGGGCTATACAGACAAAAGCATACAGTACATAGGGGAGAAGGAAAGGAGAGGGTGCAGAATATAGTGTTACAGTCATAGCTAGGGTGTAGAGAAAGATCAGCTTAATATATGGTAGGTCTATTCAAAAGTCTGACAGCAGCAGGGAAGAAGCTGTTCTTGAGTCGGTTGGTACGTGACCTCAGACTTTTGTACATTTTTCCCGACAGAAGAAGGTGGAAGAGAAAATGTCTGGGGTGAGTGGGGTCCTTGATTATGCTGGCTGCTTTTCCTGAGGCAGCGGGAAGTGTAGACGGAGCCAATGGATGGGAGGCTGGTTTGCGTGATGGACTGGGCAATGAAGTACAAGGGAGAAGGCCTGTGATGGGGCAGCAGGCCGGAGAAATTGAATGATACGAGATGATGTTGCAAGGCAAAATAGGGTGATAACGGGACAGGGATAGAGACAAAAGGTGGGTCTGAAGGAAGTTATAGCTAAACAAGAGGGATTGTGATGAGTAGGCACAGTGGAGAACATGGCGGAGGGAAGGGGAGTCATTCCAATGGACCATGAGGATTGTTTGATTGTGATTTCTGTTTTAAAAGAGAAAGACGGGGAACTCTTTGCCATGTCTAATTGTACCGTGTTGTTCCTCCAGAGAATATCCACGGTGTCCCGTTTTGGAGACTCGTGCACGTTTTGCAGTCCAGCAAGGATCTCCAGTATCGCAATCCGGCTCTGCTTAGTGCCATTGGTGACCACGTGGCATCAACCCCGGCTATCTGGCAGGTTAAGCAGGTGAGACGGCAACCAGGACCGACCAAGTCTGAAGGAGCGGCCTTTTAATTGGCTCTTTGAAGGGGACGCATTTACTGGGCTGTTGGGGGAAGAAAGCAGGGGGAGGGGGACAAACTGGATAGCTGGCTCAGCGACCTTTCTAATAGGAAGGGTGTGGGGGTGGGAGGGTCAATAGTGAGGGATGGAGGCAAGGGCAAGCTGATCCCCCCCCACCTTCCCCAGCTCGATGGAGCATTGTGGGTAGAAGTGCAGGCAACATGGCGGGAATGAGGAGATGGCCTGGATCCAGCAAATGCTGTGGGGGCGGTGAGATTATTAGCCCCTTGACTCTCCTTCACTTTTATTGCTTTTGTCTTGAGATTTTTTCATGTACCCCTGGTTGAATACTCCCGTCGAAGACAGTGCAGCAGGGCAGGAGGTCTGACAGTGACAGATTGCTATGCCAACGCTGAGGAAACTTTACCGTCAAGTTTAGCCTTAATATACTTCACTAGAAGTGCCTGGTGAGGAGGGGGGGAGGGTGGGGGGGGGGGTGGGGACTAGCATGATCATCAGTTAACAGCTGATCAGTGATAGCTGGCCTACCTCACAACCGCAATGTCCTTATTTACCGTGATAAGTGCAGAAAGCCATGGGCCATTATTTTTCTCTCTCTCCCAGTTCATTCTCTTCCTCGTGCTGTTTGCGGATCTCAGCTTTCGCCATGCCAAGTTGATGGACACGTTTGCACAGATCATGCCCGCCCACTCCGAATCCTTGACGTTGAAGGACGTGCTCTCGGTTCTCCGCGTGTACGCCCTGCTGAACCACCAGCCGGCCACGAGTGGGAAGGAACAGTAAGTCTCGATCCTGTTCGTGCTCCGTCTAGCAAACTGTCCCGGTGTTATAGAATCATAGAATCCTACAGTGCAGAAAGAGGCCATTCGGCCCATCAAGTCTGCACCGACCACAATCCCACCCAGGCCCTATCCACATATCCCTACATATTTACCCACTAACCCCTCTAACCTACGCATCCCGGGACACTAAGGGGCAAATTAGAATGGCCAATCAACCTAGCCCGCACATCTTTGGACTGTGGGAGGAAACCGGAGCACCCGGAGGAAACCCACGCAGACACGAGGAGAATGTGCAAACTCCACACACACAGTGACCCGAGCCGGGAATCGAACCCAGGTCTCTGGAGCTGTGAAGCAGCAGTGCTAACCACTGTGCTACCGTGCCGCCCAATTGTTCCTTGCATTAACATCCCAGGAAATCTGCCATCCTTACCCGGGTCTGGCCTACATGTGACTCCAGAGCCTCTGAACCTTAAATATGGCAAAATGTCCCGAGGTGCTTCGCGGGTATGTAATCAGTCAAACTTTGAGACTGAGCTATATTAGCGATATAAGGACGGGATCAAAAACCTACTCAAGAGTTTTAAGGAATAACTTGAGAGACGTTTAGGGAGAGAATTCCTTGCAGCTGAAAGCTTGTAGATTGATTTTTTAAAAATTCATTTCATGGGATGTGGGTGTCGCTGGCAAGGCCACCAGTTGCTGCCCACATCTAGTTGCCCTTCAACAGTCTCACTCGGCCATTTCAGAGGGCAGTTAAGAATCAGCCACATTGCTGTGGCTCTGGAGTCACATGTAGGCCAGACCGGGTAAGGACGGCAAGGCACTGGTGAGGCCGCAACTGGAATACTGTGTGCAGTTTTGATCCCCTTATTTGCGAAAGGATATATTGGCCGTGGAGGGAGTGCGGAGAAGGTTCACCAGGTTGATACCGGAGATGAGGGGTGTTGATTATGAGGAGAGATTAAACAGATTGGGTCTGTACTCGTTGGAGTTTAGAAGGATGAGGGGTGATCTTATAGAGACATATAAGATAATGAAGGGGCTGGATAGGGTAGAGGTGGAGAGATTCTTTCCACTTAGAAGGGAAACCAGAACTAGAGGGCACAGCCTCAAAATAAGGGGGGGCCGGTTCAGAACAGAGTTGAGGAGGAACTTCTTCTCTCAGAGGGTAGTGAATCTCTGGAATTCTCTGCCCATTGAAGTGGTGGAGGCCTCCTCGTTGAATATGTTTAAATCACGGGTAGATAGTTTTCTGATCGATAAGGGAATTGGGGGTTATGGGGAGCAGGCGGGTAAGTGGAACTGATTCGCTTCAGATCAGCCATGATCTTGTTGAATGGCGGGGCAGGCTCGAAGGGCCAGATGGCCTACTCCTGCTCCTATTTCTTATGTTCTTATTTCCTTCCCTAAAGGACATTAGCGAACCAGATGTTTTTTTGTAATGACAGTCCATGATAGTTTCACAGTCACCAGAACTGTGACCAGCCGCCAACTACAGGTTTTTAATTGAATTTAAATTCCACCAGCTGCAGGTTTTGAACCCCAGTCCCCAGAACATTAACCTGGGCCTCTGGATTGCTGGTGTGGTGACATTACCACCACACTACCGTCCTGGTGGGAAGGGATCCGTCGCAATTCTCACAGTTCAGTTGATGGCATTTTGAAGTCAGACACCTGAAGATTCAAGTCCCACCACTGTGGCACAGTGGGTTAACACTGCTGCTTCACAGCTCCAGGGACCTGGGTTCGATCCTGGGTCACTGTCTGTGTGGAGTTTGCACATTCTCCTCGTGTCTGCGTGGGTTTCCTCCGGGTGCTCCGGTTTCCTCCCACAGTCCAAAGGTGTGCGGGTTAGGTTGATTGGCCATGCTAAAAATTGCCCCTTAGTGTCCAGGGATGCGCAGGTTAGAGGGATTAGGGGGTAAAATATGTAGGGATATGGGGGTAGGGCCTGGGTGGGATTGTGGTCGGTGCAGACTCGATGGGCCGAATGGCCTCTTTCTGCACTGTAGGGTTTCTAAGATTCACCCCAGGACTCGAACACACAATCCAGGCACAGACTCCAATGCAGCATTGAGGAAACGCTACCTGAGTTGATGTCTTTTGAGTGAGCTGTTCAGTCAAGGCCCTTTCTGCACTCTTAGTGTTGGATTCATTCATTTGTTTGAATAGAGGAGGGGACAACATTAGTACGAGTTTTAAAATGGTTTTCTTTTATTGAACAGAACCTAAAAAAATAACATAACAGAAGCAAAAGAGCAAACTTGGAGACTTGCTTCTCAGCCAGGCCCTTGAACCGAACTTGGAACACTCAACTGAAACACTCTAAAACCCAAACTATATTTCAACCCTTATCTCATTATTGGAAGTGTTTTTCTCAGGCTGTTTCCTTCTAGAAAAATAATCCTTGCAGCTGCTGCTATGCTGTTGTTTGCCTGTATTGTGTACCCTTAAGGAATGCAGTCAATTTTTAGCTAACCCATCTTGCCTTCTGATTCTTCCTGTTGTCAATTGGTCAGCTTAGCGAGTTAGTTAACCACTACAGTCTAGCGTTTAAATGTAAATGTGCATTGGCAGAAATATCTCAAAAAGAAGTCTTTGTATAGACTGAAGCTAACAGGGCTAAGCATATACATGATCCCTCAATTAGGTAGGTGTTAGAGAGCCCATGGCACTATTATCAAAAGGAGCAGAATAGTTCAAGTTTATTTATTAGTGTCACAAGTAGGCTTACATTAACACTGCAATGAAGTTACTGTGAAAATCCCCTAGTCGCTACATTCCAGCGCCTGTTTGGAGTGGATGAGGGAGAATTTAGCACGGCCAATGCACCTAATCAGCACGTCTTTCAGACTGTGGGAGGAAGCCGGAGCACCGGACGGAAACCCACGCAGACACGGGGAGAGCGTGCAGACTCCGCACAGACAGTGACCCAAGCCGGGAATCAAACCCAGATCCCTGGCGCTGTGAGGCAGCAGTGCCAACCACTGTGCCACCCATAGATTCTCCCTGGTACTTATGCTATTATCTGAGCGGCACAATGGTTAGCACTGCTGCCTCACAGCTCCAGGGACCCAGGTTCGATTCCGGCCTCGGTTAATGGCTGTGTGGAGTTTGCACGTTCTCCCCATGTGGGTTTCCTCCGGGTGCCCCGGTTTCCTCCCACAGTCCAAAGATGTGCGGGTTAGGTGGATTGGCCGTGCTAAATTGTCCCTTAGTGTCAGGGAGATCAGCAGACTAAATACGTGGGGTTATGGGAATAGGGCCTGGATTATGGTCGGTACAGACCTGATGAGCTAAATGGCCTCCTCCTGCACTGCGGGGATTCTATGATATTTATCCCTTAACCAATATCACAAAAATAAGAGAGCATTTTGTTATTTATTTCACTGATCTCTTGTGAGACCACATTGTGCACAAAATGGCCGCCCCGACAATCCAATTGTCACCTCGTTGTAGAAGTTCTTTAAATAAAACAAGCAGAGTGAACAATGTCATAATGTTAAAGTCTCTGTGTATCCCTAATGGACATTTTAGCTGAGGTGGTCTGATTGTAACCCACTAAAATATCATAAAAATCAGCGTTACGAATGAAAAACCCAGGCATTCAGCTCTGTTTATCGAGTGTGAATCAGCCAGGCCTGGCTGATATATTTTAAGGTAATCTGATTTAAACCCTGGATGTACTCTTAAGAAAAAGCAGAAAAAATAAAGCCCCACAGGACAATACTGCATTTGGTCACATTTATATCAAACTTGTTAAAATGGAATCTGGTGGCTAGCTAATCCATGCTGAACCCTTACCAGTTCATAATTGTGAACTATAAGCTCATACCCCAATGATACCCAATTCAGATTTGATTCTGGACTGTTCAAAATCCTTCACATATTTCACTTGTCAATCCATAGATGTTGGTTGATGGTTTTATCTTGACTTGGAAATCTGACCATGTACCATGTTAGTATAATGTGTTGTGCGTCAACGTGTTAAGAATAGAATAGAATCCCTACAGCGCAGGAGAGGCCATTTGGCCCATCAAGTCTGCCCCGATTCTCTGACAGAGTATCTTACCAGGTCCTCTCTCTGTAACCCCACGTTTCCCATGGCCAATCCCCCTAACCTGCACATTTTTGGACACTAAGGGATAATTTAGCATGGCCAATCCACCTAACCTGCACATCTTCAGACAGTAAGCCTTTTGTCTTGGTATCATTCTTTTGAGGATGATCGTGGGGAAGGTGTTGTTGTTTATCCTTACTTATTGTGGTTTACAAGAACGATACCTGGACTTTAGGGGTTAGGTTATGAAGAGAGATGAGACAAATTAGACCTATTATGGTAAAAATTGCAGCATGCTGCTGTGCAGAGGGACCTGGGTGTCCTTGTGCATGAATTGCAAAAAGTTGGTTTGCAGGTGCAGCAGGTAATTAAGAAGACAAATGGAATTTTGTCCTTCATTGCGAGAGGGATGGAGTTTAAAAACAGCAAGGTTATGTTGCAGCTGTATAAGGTGCTGGTGAGACCACACCTAGAGTACTGTGTACAGTTTTGGTCTCCTTACTTGGGAAAGGATGTACTGGCACTGGAGGGGGTGCAGAGGAGATTCACTAGGTTGATTCTGGAGTTGAGAGGGTTGGCTTATGAGGAGAGACTGAATAGACTGGGACTATACTCATTGGAATTCAGAAGAATGAGAGGAGATCTTATCGAAACATATAAGATTATGAAGGGAATAGATAAGATAGAAGCAGGGAAGGTGTTTCCAGTGGCGGGTGAAACTAGAACTAGGGGGCATGGCCTCAAAATAAGGGGGAGCAGATTTAGGACTGAGTTGAGGAGGAACTTCTTCACCCAAAGGGTTGTGAATCTGTGGAATTCCCTGCCCAGTGAAGCAGTTGAGGCTACCTCATTGAATGTTTTTAAGGCAAGGATAGATAGACTTTTGAACAGTAATTAAGGGTTATGGTGAGCGGGCGGGTAAGTGGAGCTGAGTCCACGAAAAGATCAGCCATGATCTTATTGAATGGCGGAGCAGGCTCGAGGGGCCAGATGGCCTACTCCTGCTCCTAGTTCTTATGTTCCTATTGTTGCGAATTCAGAAGGTTGAGGGGAGATCTAATAGAAGTCAACAAAATATTTACAGGGAAGGACAGAGTGGATAAGGATAAATTGTTTTCAGTAGTTGAAGGCACGAGAACCAGGGGCCACAATCTAACAGTTAGGACCAAACCTTTCAGGAAAAATGTTAGAAAACACGTCTACACGCAGAGAGTGGGGGAGGATTGTAACTCTCCTCCACAATTGTTAAGATGGACACATTTTTATTGAGCAGGGGATATGGAGTCAGGCCACAGATCAGCCATGATCTTATTGAAGGGCGGCAGAGTGGGCTCGAGGGGCTGAATGGCCTCCTCCTGCTGCTATGTGTCAGCCTTGACATTCTGATTGGTTTAGAAGATGAATTGAGGTTCCTTTGTGTCCTTCCTTCCCGTCTCCACCAGATTTCTCCAGACTTTAAGTGATGTGTTTGAGATGTATTTGTCAAAGTGTTCATCTCTGGAACTTCTCCATGGGATTTACTCCTTCTGTCTGCTGGGCCACTATCCCCAGGCTGCTCTCAGCCAGCTGTTTCAGGAAGATATCCTGAGCGAGCTTCAGTCAAAAGGTAAGTGACTGTCGCTTTACTCTTTCCTGTCACTTCACTACCAGCGTACGCCATTTAGCCCCTTCAGCCTGCTCCACCAACACTGAATTAGACCATGGCTGATCTCAACTCCACCTACCTGCCTTGTTGCCATAACCTCTAGGGGCGGCATGGTGGCACAGTGGTTAGCACTGCTGCCTCACAGCGCCAGGGTTCAATTCCCGGCTTGGGTCACTGTCTGTTTGCACATTCTCCCTGTGTCTGCGTGGGTTTCCTCCGAGTGAATCATAGAATCCTTCAGTGCAGAAGGATGCCATTTCTTTATTTATTTATAAGTTTATTTATTAGTGTCACAAGTAGGCATACATTAACACTGCAATGAAGTTACTGTGAAAATCCCCTAGTTGCCACACTTGCCCCATCGAGTCTGCACCAACCACAATCCCACCCAGGCCCTATCCCCATAACCCCATACATTTACTCTAGCTAGTCCCCCTGACACTAAGGGGCAATTTAGCATGGCCAATTCACACATCTTTGGACTGTGCGAGGAAACCCACGCAGACACGGGGAGAATGTGCAGACTCCACACAGACAGTGATCCAAGCCGGGCATCGAACCTGGGCCCCTGACACTGTGAGGCAGCAGTGCTAACCACCGTGCCACCACGGTGTTCCGGTTTCCTCCCAGTCTCCAAAGATGTGCTGGTTAGGTGCATTGGCCACCTAATACCCATCCGTGATGGGATTTGAACCCGTGTCCCCAGAGTCTGGACCTCTGGATTACGCGTCCACTGCGCCACCAACTGTGACCACACAGTTATTTATATAAGTGTAACAGAACTTGAACCTTTTGTGTTCCAGTCCTCTTGTATTAAAGGTTGATATTCGATTAGCTTTTAGAAATCTCTCTGCTTCTCCACGCTTTCTCATTTTCTCACTAGAGAATGTTCAAATTTATCTTTCTTTGGAACAAAGTGGATGATTTCAAGGCTTTCCCACACTGAGTTCCATCTGTCCTCCTCCCTTCGTCTGTCAGTGTCCCCATTACAGCTTTCTGCTTTAATGCTACATTAAGGCAGCACGGTGGCACAGTGGTTAGCACTGCTGCCTCACAGCGCCAGGGACCCGGGTTCAATTCCAGCCTCGGGTCACTGGTCTGTGTGGAGTTTGTACGTTCTCCCCGTGTCTGCGTGGGTTTCCTCCGGGTGCTCCGGCTTCCTCCCACAGTCCAAAGATGTGCGGGTTAGGGGGATTGACCGTGCTAAATTGTTCCTTAGTATCAGGGGGCCAGCAGGGTAAATATGTGAGGTTTCAGGGATAGGGCCTGGGTGGGATTGTGGTCGGTGCAGACTTGATGGACCAAATGGCCTCTTTCTGCACTGTAGGGATTCTATGATTACACTGACCGTGCCGGCTAGTGTACTGCGATCAGTCGTCTAAGTCATTTATATCAGTGGTGAAAAGATGCGGGCCCTAGCACTGATCTTGGAGGACATCACTGGCCACACCTTGCCAATTTCAGTACAGACCCATTATCTCTACCCTGTCTCCTACCTCCGAACCAATTCCCTACCCATCTTACTTGCCGTTGCACAACCTAGCACAATTATTTAGAGGGTCATTGTTTGGGCAGATGAACTGAGGATCCATTTATGCCCCTATAAATAGAGGCAGGCTGCAACTGTGGTGGTTCAAATGCACATTTGTAATTCCTATTTCTCAATAGAAGGTTATAGAAGGCCCATCGAGTCCACTCCGCCATTCGATCATGGCTGATATGCTCCTCATCCCCATTTTCCTGCCTTCCCCCCATAACCCTTCACCCCATTACCAATTAAAAATCTGTCTAACTCCTCCTTAAATTTACTCACTGTCCCAGCATCCACCGCACTTTGGGGGAGCGAATTCCACAGATTCACAACCCTTTGGGAGAAGTAGTTTCTCCTCAACTCTGTTTTAAATTTGCGACCCCTTATCCTAAGACTGTGACCTCTCGTCCTAGAATGTCCCACAAGAGGAAGCATCCGCTCCACGTCTACTTTATCCATACCTTTTATCATCTTGTATACCTTAAGTTGATCTCCCCTCATTCTTCTAAATTCCAGAGAGTATCGGCCTAAACTGTTCAATCTCTCTTCACACGACAAACCCCTCATCTCTGGAATCAATCGAGTGAAAAGGGTATAAAGATAGGCTCCATTCTTCACCACTTGGCTTTCTGGAATATAACAACCTGGATCATTTCTCTCAAGGTCCAAGTAAACTACAACGCCATGTGTTCATCGTTACTTTGAAACCCTCTCTGATTTTATTCTTTCTAGCCAATTCCTACCGGGAGTCAAATGAGCGAATGCTTCAGTGCATCTACCTGTGCCTGGAGTTAGAAAATCCATCCTTCACCAGGCCAGCCAGTGCCAGTATTGCCAATCCTTTACTGCCCGGTGCTACAGCGAACCTGGAGGTGCGGAAGGCCTTGGATACCGTCTTGGGTGACAGCAGCCTGTATCGCCAGGGGTTGGTGTTGAAAAACATTCATTTTATAGGTATTTGAATTTAAAGAAAAGCACCAGTCAGTTACTTGAGAACTTTGTTGCTTTGTGGCTTCAAAAGGCGATTATTGAGGGGGTTTAGTACCTTTTGCCAATCAGGTGTCACGGGCTTGGACAGGGAGAAGAGGCGATGGATCAGAATGAGGGACTTCAGTCGGGATCGTTCTCCTTTGGGTAGGAAAGAGTGAGGGGAAATGTAATAGAACTGTGGGGCGGCGCGGTGGCACAGAGGTTAGCATTGCTGCCTCACAGCGCCAGGGACCCGGGTTCAATTCTGGCCTCCCAGGTGACTTTGTGTGGAGTTTTGCATGTTCTCCCCGTGTCTGCGTGGGTTTCCTCTGGGTGCTCCAGTTTCTTCCCACACTCCAAAGATACGCAGGTTAGGTGGATTGGCCAGGCTAAACAATCCCTTTAATGTCAGGGGATTTAGCAGGGTAAACACGTGGGGTTACGGGTATTGGGTGGGATTGTTGTCGGTGCAGACTCGATGGGCCAAATGGCCTCCTTTTGAACTGTAGAGATTCTGTGAAAACAATGAGGGGCCTTGATAGAGTAAAGCAGGAGAAGGTGCTTCACGTGGTAGGAGAGTCAGAGGATGCCGGCAAGACTTGAGGATGCAGAGTTAAAGTAGTTGGGAAAAGAGATTCTTTGAACTCAGAAAGTTATGAACTGGAACACTGCCTGAAAGGCAGCTGGGAGCAGAGTCAATAATAAAGGAGATTGGATATGGAGTTGAAAGGGAAAATTTTACACAGCTATGGAAAAAAGCAGAGGGATGGGGCAAATTAGTCCAGAACTAGGGGGTCATCGTTTGAGGATAAGGGGTAAACCTTCGAGAACTGAGGTGAGGAGAAATTTCTGAATGTGTGGAATTCACTCCCACAGAAAGTAGTTGAGGCCAAAACGTTGTCTGATTTCAAGAAGAAATTAGATATAGCTCTTGGAGCTAAAGAGATCAAGGGATATGGGGGGGAAGGGGGGTCAGGATATTGAATTCAATGATTAACCAGGATCAAAATGAATGGCAGAGCAGGCTCGAAGGGCCGAATGGCCTCCTCCTGCTTCCAGTTTCGATCTTTCTATTTTCAAAGAGCCAGCTCGAATGCAAACCATAGCAGGTGATGAAATTTTCACTCCTGAAACTGGGGCGCAGCGGGCGTGAAGAATCGGTGCCGAGGTCAGCAGAACTCTAACCACTGAATTTACCTCAGAATATTTGTTGTAACGGAGCGGAGAGTGCCGGAAAAGTCAGCTGTGGGCTGAGCAGGAGGGTGGATGAGGGTTTCAGCAGCTGATGGGCTGAGCTAAGGGGAACAAGTGAACGAAAGCAAAAACAAGGCGGCAGATTACTACCTGAATGGCTGTAAATTGGGAGAGGGGAGTGTGCAGCGGGACCTGGGTGTCCTTGTGCACCAGTCACTGAAGGTAAGCATGCAGGTGCAGCAGGCGGTAAAGAAGGCAAATGGCATGTTGGCCTTCATTGCGAGAGGTTTTGAGTACAGTAGCAGGGATGTGTTGTTGCAATTATACAGGACCTTGGTGAGGCCACACCTAGAGTATTGTGTGCAGTTTTGATCTCCTTTTCTGAGGAAGGATGTTCTTGCTCGCGAGGAAGTGCAGCGAAGGTTTACCAGGCTGATTCCGGGGATGGCGGGACTGATGTATGAGGAGGGATTGACTAGGTTAGGATTGTTTTCACTGGAGTTCAGATGAACGAGGGGGATCTCATTGAGACTTATAAAATTCTAACAAGGACTAGACAGGGTAGATGCAGGGAGGATGTTCCCGATGGTGGGGGAGTCCAGAACCAGGGGTCACAGTCTGAGGATTCAGGGTAGACCATTTAGGACGGAGATGAGACGACATTTCTTCACCCAAAGAGTGGTGAGCCTGTGGAATTCATTCCCACAGGAAGTAGTTGATGCCAAAACATTGAATGTATTCAAGAGGCGGCTGAATATAGTACTTGGGGGAATGGGATCAAAGGTTATGGGGAGAAAGCAGGATTAGGCTATTGAGTTGGATGATCCGCCGTGATTGTAATGAATGGCGGAGCAGGCTCGAAGGGCCGAATGGCCTCCTCCTGCTTCTATGTTTCTATGATATTACTGAGATGGGAGTTTACATTCTTGGGAATGGAGGGGACAGGGTATTTTTTCATGTGTTATGAAGCTGTGAAGTATCACCAGAGCATTCGAACCTCGTTCGCATCGATTGAAATGAATGTGATAAGCATAGAAATGTAAGTGGTATTTTTAATATTTATGTAACCTGCACAGAAACCCTTCCTAACTGCTCTCACTCAAGGTCGTCTCTCTCTCTTGTGTTCTCGTCAAGATTTTGAAGTTGCTGTGGATCAGGAGCGAAGGAACGTGGTTCCCTTTCCTCAGGGCGATGCGATTGGCAGTGATACTAACATACAGCGGTAAGGTCCAATGTGACTTTAGTGTACCTGTAAGAAATTTTTTTTAAAAATCATGTTCTCTGCATTTATAAGCAGACTTTTACATTTTGTTTTCTCATTGTTGCCAGGCTGTCAGCTAGAAGTCTTTTTATTGCTATTTCAATGGCTTAAATGAGGTTTTGTTTATTTTTACTCTGGGATCTTTTATGACCTTGCATTGTGAGAGGGAAGATTGATTGACAAGTCAAAATCAGGTGGTTCCTCCCCAGGAAAAAATCTAAAGATTCATTTTCAGTTTCAGTTTAGAAAGGGACATCAAGCTGGAAAGAAGTGTTTCTCTCTCTCTCTCTCGCTGGCTTTTGGAAACTCTGCTGTTAGCTGGAAGCAAGTTTTCTTTGGACACTAAGGGACAATTTAGCATGGCCAATCCCCCAACCTGCACATCTTTGGACAATAAAGGGCAATTTAGCATGGCCAATCCACCTAACCTGCATATCTTTGGACACTAAGGGACAATTTAGCATAGCCAATTCCTCTAACCTACAGATCTTTGGACACTAAAGGTGTAAGTTACCATGGCCAATCCCCCTAACCTACACATCTTTGGACTGTGGGAGGAAACCGGGTTCACTGTCTTGTTGGTTGATCCAGCTTGTGTTGAGGAACTTGCTGCCTGGTTGTGCACAGTTCGGATTTTAGAAACTTGCTAAAGGGATTGCTACAAATTTCCTCATGAGGTCTCACATGCAAACACCACTGTCACCATTGTCATTCTATGTTGGCTGTAATTAAATCGTTTCGCGTCTTTGGTTGAAGGTGTAATCCATTGCTGTTGATTGTTTAGTCAATGCTTGCAAGATTGGGGAGCGCAACTGATTTCAACTTTATCCTTTTATTCAGGAAAAGGAAATCAGTAACTGGTGGGGCCTGGGAGAACCTTTGAAAGAGAAAGGGGAATTTTAGCAATGCCATTTGGTTTGAGCAGAGGATCAGTGATTTCGAACAAAGTCTCGTTTGTAATGGTGTCAACCCTTCACTTTGTTGTCCGCCTAAGTGATGACTATCATTCCGTACCTTGCAGAGTGGCTGTGCTTTGTACTCCAGTATCTGCCTTTTGCCTTGGCACAAGGCACCCCAAGGAGAGGTTGGCACTGAAGATGCGGCATCTCGAGGCGCTGGGGTACCATGTGGCATTGGTGAGTATCTTTGGATTGTGGTTTCCAGTAGGAAAAGGTGGATCTACACAAAATAATTGCTTAAAAAAAAATCTCCTTTCCAATGCTCCAAATCAATAAAGTTTCCATAAACTTGTACTTGCTTTTTCTGGGCTAGGCTTTGGTTCATTGCCCTGCTCCTGGGAAAGATGTCTGTAAATAATACAGCATCGCAGTTGGGTAGTTAAGAGTTCCCCTTTACTTGCAATCCTTTTCCAATTCTGCTTTCCCAGGCCACTCAATCACAGGGTCAGGAGGAGGCTGATTCCATCATTCCATTTGATCGTAACTGATGCATATCTCAACTCCCAGCTGTCTACATTGCTTCAATAACTTTTAATAACCTTACCCAACAGAATTTGTGTAACGGAATAGGGATGTTTTACTGCAATTGTAAAGGGCAACATCTGGAGTATTGTGTGCAGTTTTGGTGTCCTTATCTGAGGAAGGATGTCCTTGCATGTTTACTGACACCAGCATTTTATTTCCAGATTTTCTTTTGAGCTGAATTCAAATTCTCTAACTGCCATTCCAGCAAATTGATAATTGAAGCAAGGCTGGCGCTGCAGTGCAGTACTGAGGGAGTGCTGCACTGCCATTGTTGCTGTCTCTATGGTGAGACTTTAAACTGGGGCCCCGCCTTCCCTTTCGGGTAGATGTCAACTCTCCCCTGGTGCTCTGTTCAATAAGAGGAGGAGAATTCTCTGCAGTGTTGTGGATAAGATGGCCTCACAGCCATTGTCTCTAAAACACAGCTCGCCTGGCTATTTACCTCACTGCCGATTGTGGGAGCTTGCTGTGTACAAATTGACTCCAGTGTTTTCTACAATCCCTCAGTGATTACACTTGAAGCATTTTGTGTTTTCCCCCATCACACCAATCTCGTAATGTGACTACTAAACTATTGTAGAATCATTGAATCCTACAGTGCAGAAGGAGGCCATTCGGCCCATTAAGTCTGCACCAACCACAATCCCACCCAGGCCCTATCCCCGTAACCCTAGCTAGTCCCCTGACACTAAGAGGCAATCCACCTAACCGCATATCTTTGAACTGTGGGAGGAAACCAGAGCACCCGGAGGAAACCCACGCAGACACGGGGAGAATGTGCAGACTCCGCACAGACAGTGACCCAAGCCCGGAATTGAACCCGGGTCCCTGGCGCTGTGAGACAGCAGTGCTAACCACAGTGCCACCATGATGCCCTGTAATGTATCCTTTCAGACTGCGGGAGAAAGGAGGGGTGATATAGGTGCTTGGAGTGAATCTGCATCTGTCCACAGAGAAAACAGGAGGAAATTTCCTATTAAAATATTTCTGCCCCCACTCTCCGACCAATCTCCAAACGTACAAGACATTGTTGAGGCCACATTTGGAGTACTGCGTACAATTCTGGTCGCCCTGCTTTGGAAGGATGTTGTTAAACTGGAAAGGGCGCAAAAAGGATGTTACAGGGATTGGAAGGTTTGAATTATAAGGAGAGGCTGGATAGGCTGGGACCTTTTTCCCTGGAACGTAGGAGGATGAGGGGTGACCTTATAGAGGTTTATAAAATCATGAGGGGCAGAGATAGGGCGAATAGCCAAAGTCTTTTCTCCAGGGTAGGGGAGTCCAAAACTAGAGGACATAGGTTTAAGGGGAAAGGGGACCCGAGGGGCAACTTTTTCACACGCAGGGTGGTGCGTGTATGGAATGAGCTGCCAGAGGAGGTGGTAGAGGCGGGTACAATTACAACATTTAAAAGACATTTGGACAGGTACATGGAAGGTTTAGAGGGATATGGGCCAAACGCAGGCAAATGGGACTCATTCTGGTTGGCATGGATGAGTTGGGCCGAAGGGCCTGTTTCCATGTTGTCCCACGCCCTCTGTCGGAGGGACAGGTTTCAATTCCAGTTATCATCCTTTGATGTTTTAACTTGGATTTTCCTCCACCGTGTTCTCTCTATTTCTCCAGGTCTCGGAGCAGGAGTTTGGGAAGCTATCGGAGGACGAGCGAGTCGGGTTCCTGAAGGGCGCGATCTTTGCTGGATGAGCCGCCTTCGGGAATCGATGCCACTTTAGCCAAGAGTGTCGGACGATGGACTCGATCGCTCTTGGTGTAGGTGGCTGCTTCAGCGGGTCTCTGGTGCGGTAGAACCCTTCGATAATTCATAACTCTAAATCCAATCGAAGCTTCGTTTCTCCTGAAGCAACAGATTCAGAATGATCTCCAGTTCAGAGTGAAGCTGGAACAAAAACACTTGGCTTTCTGTTTGAATCACCGGGACGGGGATGGATCAGCCGATCCTCCTTTCAGTAAGAAAGTTAATTTCATCGCAGAGGGTAGCATCCTATGTCTGTAGAGCAACGCCGGGGATCATAACAAACATGACTCTGCCAGGTCATGATAAAGTCAATCTGTTGCCAGTCATTAGATCTTGGGAATATCCAAGTGTTTTTGAACGTCTGTCCAAAGCTAGTGTGATATATTTGACATATTTCATATTTGACATATTTTAGCGGATGCAAAGACTCAGGATGATATTGCTGGCATTTCCCCACACACACCTTGTTTCCCCATCACACTATCCCAAGCCTGTTCGTAGCTCCTATCCTTGCACTGAGGACCCCCATCACATTGATTTTGATTTGATTTGATTTACTATTGTCACATGTATTAGTATACACAACGGGGCAGCACGATGGTCAGCACTGCTGCCTCACAGCGCCAGGGACCCGGGTTCGATTCCTGGCTTGGGTCACTGTCTGTGCGGAGTCTGCACCTTCTCCCTGTGTCTGCGTGGGTTTCCTCCGGGTGCTCCGGTTTCCTCCCACAGTCAAAAGACGTACTGGTTAGGGTGCATTGGCCGTGCTAAATTCTCCCTCAGTGTACCCGAACGGGCGCCGGAGTGTGGCAACTGGGGGATTGTCACAGTGGCTTCATGTAAGCCTAGTTGTGATGTTAATAAATAAACAGTGAAAAGTATTGTTTCTCGCATACTATACAGACAAGGCATACCGTTCATAGAGAAGGAATGGAGAGGGTGCAGAATGTAGTGTTACAGTCATAGCTCGGGTGCAGAGAAAGATCAACTTAATGCGAGGTAGGTCTATTCAAAAGTCTGATGGCAGCAGGGAAGAAGCTGTTCTTGAGTTGGTTGGTATGTGTCCCCAGACTTTTGTATCTTTTTCCTGACGAAAGAAGGTAGAAGAGAGAATGTCCGGGGTGCGTGGGGTCCTTAATTATGCTGGCTGCTTTTCCGAGGCAGCGGGAAGTGTAGACAGAGTCAATGGATGGGAGGCTGGCTTGAGTGATGTACTGGGCTTCATTCTTTGTAGTTTCTTGCGGTCTTGGACAGAGCAGGAGCCCATACCAAGCTGTGATACAACCAGAAAGATTGCTTTCTATGGTGCATCTGTAAACGTTGGTGAGAGTTGTAGCGGACATGCCAAATTTCCTTAGTCTTTGAGAAAGCAGAAGCGTTGATGGAGGCATTGAGCATGTCCTCTTGTGGAGTATTTGCAATAGATTTGTCCAACTTGTAGAATTTTTCCTTGCTCATTGTTGGATCATATGTGCTGACTTAAGATGCAGAACCATGAGGCCATTGTTTATGCCCCTTGGGAGGGTATCTAAACTTTTTTTGTGATGTCAGACAGGATGGCAATGCTGGCACCTTCCTCTTGCCTCGCCCGGAGAGGCTAATGGTAGCTCTGTTAGCTGGCCCTCCTCTCCTAGCCCGGTTTCACTTAAAGCAGCGATGTCAACACAGTATTGTTTTAGCTCCCTGGTGACTAGCGTAGGTCTGTGCTGGGGCTAGAACCTGTTGTTAGAATTCTTACCTTCCAAGGAGCTAAGTAGAGTTTCTGTTTCTTCTTTTTGACTCATGCACTGTTGGGGCCATTCATTTGTTGAACAGATGAGGGGACGGCACTGATACGAGTTTTAAAATGGTTTTCTTTTATTGAAAAGAACTTTAAAAAATGATTAACGTGACAGAAGCGAAAAGAAAATGCGAACTTGGAGACTGGCTTCTACTGCCAGCCCCTGAACCGAGCTTGAACGCACTGAACGAAAACACACACTAAAAACCAAACTATATTTCAATTCTTATCTCGTTATTGGAAATGTTTTCTGCAGGCTGCCTCAGTCTCGAAAAACATTCTTTGCAGCTGCTGTTGTTTGCCTGTATTGTGTACCCTTCAGGAATGCAGTCAGTTTTCAGCTAACCGTTAGCCTTCTGATTCTACATGTCGTCAAGTTAGTTGAATACGCAGAACTTTCTTAAAAATGGAGTCTTTCATTAGACTGAAGCAAACAGGGCTAAGCATACAAAGGATCTCTCAATTCCCTCCTGCAGTGTGTGGGTGAAGGAGCACATTTTTCCGAGATGGAACGGGATGTGTATATAGGATTCGGTAAAGTGTTTGAGAGTTGATGACAGTGGAAGATGGATTACGCTTGGCCAGCCCCACTCTTGGTCTTGCTGTTTCTAGTGGCTTGTCAAGTCAAGCTGACTGGAGATGTGGTCGACTGCAGTGGATGATCAATAGCACCCTCTGTGTCCGTACCAGTGAACCTTACAGCCGTGCTGTGGTGCTTTCAACCCCAGTTAGAGTATACCGTTTCCTCTGCTGCATCTAACCGGGCGTTTTTGTGCACCTGAGAAGGGTGGTTGGTGCTTATAGGCATTCTCCCTGACCTGGAGACACCACCCCGCATGATCCACTCACCTGGGTTTGGCTGCAGTCCTGTGCTGTTACCGGACTGTGGCTACTGCCACAAGCATGCAGCCAAGTGGAGCCCCAGGAGCAGGTCTGGGAGAGTGTCAAGCAGCAGAGGTAGTTAGCTATCCATCTATGATGTAGAATGTGTCCGACTCCTGAAAGAAGGACTACCGCTGACACACACCCCTCTAATGCCTTAACATCCTTCCTAAACTGTACTGCCTTGAACTGGATGAAATACCTCAGCTGAGGCTGAACCTGTGTTGTTAAAGGTTTAATATAACATCTTTGGGTGGCACAGTGGTTAGCACTGCTGCCTCGCAGTGCCAGGGACCCCGGGTTCGATTCCGGCCTTGGGTGATTGTCTGGGTGGAGTTTGCACATTCTCCCTGTGTCTGCGTGGGTTTCCTCCGGGTGTTCCGGTTTCTTCCACAGTCCAAAGATTTGCGGGTTAGGTGGATTGGCCGTGCTAAATTGTCCCTTAGTGTCAGGGGGACTAGCAACATGAATATGTGGGGTTGCGAGGATAGGACCTGGGTGTTTGCTTTATTAGCAAAATACCATTAGGCAATGGCCTAGACTATTATCGGTAAACTATTATTCCAGAAACTCAGCTAATGTTCTGGGGACCCGTGTTCGAATCCCGCCACGGCAGATGGTAGAATTTGAATTCAGTAAAAGAAAACTGGAATAAAAAATCTACTGATGACCGTGAAACCATTGTCGGAAAAACCCATCTGGTTCACTCGTGATCTTTAGGGAAGGAAATCTGCCGTCCTTACCCGGTCTGGCCGACATGTGTTTCCAGAGCCACAGCAAATGTGGTTGATTTTCAACTTCACTCCAAGGGCAACTAGGGATGGGCAATAAATGCTGACCAGACAATGTCGCCCCGTGTCCCACGAATGAATTTTTAAAAAACTGCTCTCTCAACCTATCCTGCCACCTTCAGTGATTTATGCAAATATACACCCAGATCCCTCTGCTCCTGCAGCCCTTGTAGAATTGTCCTCTTCATTTTAAATTGTCTCCCTACACTCTTCTGACCAAAATGAATCAGTTCACTCTTCTCTGCATTAAATGTCATTGCTAGTTGCCCACCCGTGCCAACAACCTGACCGTTTGAAGTTCTACACCGTCCTCCTCACCGTTCATGATTCTTCCAAGTTTCATATCATCCACAAATTTTGAAATTTGGGGTTTTGCAAGGGTATGGTCTATGCTCTACTTATTACACACGACCAAAGCAACGTGCTGTTTGATTCACAATACAGTTCGGATTCATAGAAATCATAGAAACCCTACAGTGCAGAAGGAGGCCATTCGGCCCATCGAGTCTGCACCGACCACAATCCCACCCAGGCCCTACCCCCACACATTTTACCCACTAATCCCTCTAACCTACACATCTCAGGACACTAAGGGACAATTTTTAACCTGGCCAATCAACCTAACCCGCACATCTTTGGACTGTGGGAGGAAACCGGAGCACCCGGAGGAAACCCACGCAGACACGAGGAGAATGTGCAAACTCCACACAGACAGTGACCCGAGCCGGGAATCGAACCCGGGACCCTGGAGCTGTGAAGCAGCAGTGCTAACCACTGTGCTACCGTGCCGCCCCAATTGTTAAGACCCAAGTCGGAAACTCCAAGGTATTTTGTGAAGTTGGCCTAGACCCTAAGTTTTACGTTTGATTTTGGCATTAGGGTGAGCAGAAGATGTTTCACTCCAGGTATGATTCAAGTGACCCACTAGGGAGCTTTTATCGGAACAAAGGTTATTTAAGAAGATAGTTAGAATATAACAAAAAGAATTAGCATAACTTTTACCAAAAGTTTATTTATTAGTGTTACAAGTAGGCTTACATTAACACTGCAATGAAGTTCCTGTGAAAATTGCCTAGTTGCCACACTCTGGCGCCTGTTCAGGTACACTGAGGGAGAATTTAGCATAGCCAATGTCCCTAACCAGCACGTCTTTCGGACTGTGGGAGGAGACGACAGCATCCGAGGGAAACCCACGCAGACATGGGGAGAACGTGCAGACTCCACATAGACAGTCACCCAAGCCAGGAATCGAACCCAGGTCCCTGGTGCCGTGAGACAGCAGTGCTAACCACTGTGCCGCCCCAATACAAGATTAAAATATTATACAGTATAAACTTTAGCAGCTAGCCAGACCCAAGCACCATCCCACAGACACACCCCTCTTCAGATTTGGCACAGAAGTGTGATGCATCCCATGATGCTAAATTTTACAGCTTTTTACAATCTCCTGTGCATAGCTCCTTTGAATGTTGGATCAAATCTCTGAGGCTTCCCAGCCCTGGAACTTTCAACATGACTCTGGGGAGAGTAACAGAGACGCTGCCTTCTCTCACCAGCTTCAGGCCGCAACGGAAAAAAAAACTGTTCCCAGGCATATCACCCCCAAATTGAGCCCCACTCAGCAATCCCCAAAGGACCATAAAACCCCAGGACACTGCATTAGAATCATAGAAACCCTACAGTGCAGAAGGAGGCCATTCGGCCCATCGAGTCTGCACCGACCACAATCCCACCCAGGCCCTATCCCCACATATTTTACTCGCTAATCCCTCTAACCTACACATCCCAGGACTCTAAGGGGCAATTTTTTAACCTGGCCAATCAACCTAACCCGCACATCTTTGGACTGTGGGAGGAAACCGGAGGAAACCCACGCAGACACGAGGAGAATGTGCAAACTCCACACAGACAGTGACCCAAGCCGGGAATCGAACCCAGGTCCCTGGAGCTGTGAAGCAGCAGTGCTAACCACTGTGCTACCGTGCCGCCCAGATTAAAATCAACAAGATATCAATTATGCTGCATTGGCTGCAGTAAAGGACACCAGTCACAGACAACACGGTGCCGACAACTTCCAAGGCCTGCTAGAAACATCCTGCAAAGGAACGTGATTAAAATACATTTCTTAAAGGCACAGTGTCATCGCAGGATCTTCCACAAGGTCTGAAGTTGCGTCCTGTACACCAAGGTCTGGGTCATTAATGTACAATGGGGAGAGCAGTTCGCCTAACACCGACCCTTGGGAAGCGATACTGCAATCTGAAAACCAACCATTCACCAATACTCTGATTTTTGATACTTTTCATTGTGACAATAATAAATCAAATCAAATGCTCTGATTTTTGTCACTCGGCCAGTATTGTATCCTTGCTGCTACTGAACCTTCTACTGAAAGAAGAATGTGGATAAGATGTACAATTTACATTTAAAAAAATAAAACTATTGATAAATAAACAGTAATAAATGCAAGTGTGTAACAAGCCAGTCAGACTAAATAAAAGGCAGCACAGTGCTTAGCACCCTGCCCACGGCACCTTCCCATGCAATCGTAGAAGGTGCAACACCTACCCCTTTTTCTTCTCCCTGCACATCATCCCAGGGCTTAAACACTCCTTTCAGGAGCAGCAGCAAGAAGTGTAGACGGAGTCAATGGATGGGAGGCTGGTTTGAGTGATGGACTGGGCTACATTCACGACCCTTTGTAGTTTCTTGCGGTCTTGGGCAGAACAGGAGCCATACCAAGCTGTGAGACAACCGGAAAGGATGCTTTCTATTGCTATTGGAATTCTCTGCCCACTGAAGTGGTGGAGGCTACCTCGTTGAATATGTTTAAATCACGGATAGATGGATTCCTGATCGGTAAGGGAATTAGGGGTTCTGGGGATCAGGCGGGTAAGTGGAACTGATCCACTTCAGATCAGCCATGATCTTATTGAATGGCGGGGCAGGCTCGAGGGGCTAGATGGCCTACTCCTGCTCCTAGTTCTTATGGTGCATCTGTAGAAGTTGGTGAGAGTTGTAGCCGACATGCCGAATTTCCTTAGTCTTCTGAGAAAGTAGAGGCGTTGGTGGGCTTTCGTAACTGTAGTGTCGGCATGGGGGGACCAGAACAGGTTGTTAGTGATCTGGACACCTAAAAACTTGAAGCTTTTGACCATTTACACTTTGTCTAGATTGATGTAGACAGGGGCATGCTGTCCACTAGGCTTCCTGAAGTTGATGACTATCTCTTTCGTTTTGTTGACATTGAGGGAGAGATTATTGTCGCTGCACCCGTTCCGTATGTCTTCACATTTCTCTGGAGTAGCACTTAAACCTGTGACCTTCTCACTCAGGCCACTGCCAACTGATGCCCAACTGCCCCCCACCCCCACTCCCCACCACCACGTGCCCCCCAATGCCACTCTCGCATTGGGCATTGGAATACAAACTGTGGTCTTTTTCTATTTTTAACCCCCGCCCCCAGGTTATGCTGTTGAAAGTTTGTTTGCACGGTTTTAATGAGCAGAATTGTAACTCTCCACAGCTTGGTCCAGCTGCCGCCTCGGTGCGTGTTTAGCCGAGGCCTCTTTCTAAGAAGCTGCGATAAAATCTTAACTTTCAAAGGAGCTGCGATCCTCAAAAACGATTCGATACGTGGCGCCGAACAAAGGACGATCTGTCACGCTGGCCTTTCTTAAAATAAACCCCTCATTATTGCACCGAGCGTACACAGCTGACATTGTCGATTGTGGAAATATGGTAACCTTGAGTGAATGATTCACTGGCAAATATTCAGCGCATGAAAGAGGTGAACACATTTTTTCAATATTTCTGTAATTAATAGTGCATTGAGTGGTGTATAATTCATTCACATCTGCTGTTGTCTGCCCAACTTATGCACATATGTAGTCCCCACTGAGTCAAGACAAATATTGATTTCAAAGCCAAGTTTGAGAGACCTGAGACACTCTGTAGATCCTGCTGGACTCTGGTGCTCTCCCCGGCTGTTACTGCCTTATATCAGCAATTTTCAGTATTTGCTTAATGGACTGCAGGCTGGGCTAACAAGAATTGTTCCTAAGCCTCGCAGCAAGCTAAAACTGCCTCGCACCTGCGCTATGGGGATGCATGGCATTTAATAATTCAGACGTAGCAATGTCCTTCTTGGGCAACAGAGTGGTTAGCAGTGCTGCCTCACAGCGCCAGGGACCCTGGTTCGATTCTGTCATTGGGTGACTGCGTGGATATTGCACGTTCTCCCCATGTCTGCGTGGGTTTCCTCCGGGTGCACCTGTTTCCTCCCACAGTCCAAAGATGTGCAGGTTAGGTGGATTGGCCATGCTAAATTGCCCCTTAGTGCAAAAATACGTGTCGGTTTGGAGGATGGGCCATACTAAATATCCCCTAGTTTTCAAAGATGTGTAGGTTCGGTGGATTGGCCATGCTAAATTGCCCCTTAGTGTCCAAAGATGTGCAGGTTAGGGGCATTGGCCATGCTAAGTTGTCCCTTCGCATCCAAATATGTGTAGGGAAGGTGGATTGGCCATACTAAATTGGCCCTTAGTGTCCAAAGATGTGCAGGTTAGGGGAATTGGCCATGCTAAATTGTCCCTTAGTGTCCAAAGATGTGCAGGTTAGGGGAATTGGCCATGTTAAATTGCCCCTCAGTGTCCAAAGATGAGCAGGTTAGGTGGATTGGCCATGCTAAATTGTCCCTTAGTGTCCAAAGATGTAAATTAGATGGATTAGCCATGGTAAATGCGCGGGGTTATGGGGATAGGGTGTGGCTGTGGGCCTGGGTAAGATCTTCTTTCAAAGAGAGTTGGTGCAGACTCGACGGGCCGAATGGCCTCTTTCTGCACTGTAGGGAATCTGTGGATCTATGGTTCTTCACAAGACAAGCAAAGGTATGATTTAGGTCACTGCTGGGATAGGAGGGACCATTGTCCCTTTCCCGTGAGGCTGATGTAAGGATTTAAACCATTTACACACCAGCTGACTGACTGCTCTCGCCTTTGTCTTGTTCAGAAATTATCTGGAGGAGATGATGCTTCTTGTGAGACAAGAGTTGTGATGGATAACGATGGTCTGAAGAAAGCAAATGGTTTCCATTGGATTGGCACCGTGGGAATATTATTGGCAGATCCTGACTTTTCTGTGTTGAGTAATCCCACTGAGATTAGAGCAAGACACTGATGTTTTCATTCAATCAGCCTGGCAAGTCAGAGCTCAGTTACAACCGGCCTGGCCTGTGTGCAGAATGATAACTGGCACTAGGACAGGCAGCCAACATTGCTTTTTTGCTTATTCGTTCGTGGGACATGGGCATCGCTGGCTGGACCAGCATTTATTGCCCATCCCTAGTTGCCCTGGAGGGACAGTTGAGAGTCGGCCAGATTGCTGTGGGTCTGGAGTCACATGTAGGCCAGACCAGAATCCCTACAGTGCAGAAGGAGGCCATTTGGCCCATCGAGTCTGCCCCGACCACAATCCCACCCAGGCCCTATTCCCATAACCCACATAATTACCCTGCTAATCCCCCTGACTCTAGGCCAATTTAGCATGGCCAATCCACCTAACCCGCACATCTTTGGACTGTGGGAGGAAACTGGAGCACCCGGAGGAAACCCACGCAGAGAATGTGCAGACTCCACACAGACAGTCACCCAAGGCAAGGAATCGAACCTTGCCCCTGGCGCTGTGAGGTACTGTGCCACCGTGCTGCCCCTTGACATCAGATTTCCTTCCCTAAGGGACATTAGTGAACCAGATGGGTTTTTCTGAAAATTGACAATGGTTTCAAGATCATCAGTAGATTTTAATTCCAAATATTTTTTCTGGAATTCAAATTCCACCATCTGCCGTGGCGGGATTCGAACCCGGGTCCCCAGAACGTTAGCTGAGTTTCTGGATTAATAGTCTAGTGATAATACCACTCGGCCATCGCCTCTCCTGTGATGCGCTCTTGAGTGCACGATTTAAGGAATGTTACGGTCGCCGTTGTGGGCACTTCATCAGGCAGAGTGAGTCTGTTTCATTTTATTATCAGATGCTGCATTGTTAAGAAAAGCAGAAGCTGCCTTTCTGTAGCGCCTTTCACGAGTAAAGGACATCCTGTTGTATTGTGGAGCCAGGGAAACGCAGCCACTATTGTGATGTAAGAAATAGGCAGCCCAGCTGCAATCAGCAAGTTCTCAGAAATAGTATTGAAGCAAATTAATGGGTCAGAGCATCCTTCGCAGTTGGTTGAACTATCAATGTTTTGAAAGACGCAGGGGAGAACTCCTTCTTCTAAAAGGGATGATCTTTTCTGAGAGAGATGAGGGGGGTTTAATTTTTTGCCTCGACTGAAATGTGCCACGACCGACAGAACCACTGTTCCTCAATCCTGGGAGTTTCGGCCTAGGTTTTGTGCTCAGGCCTGTGAGTTGAGACTTCAACATTCCAACACAGGGAGAAGTGACACTGAGGCACTAAATATGGGCGGCACGGTGGCACAATGGTTAGCACTGCTGCCTCTCAGGGACCCAGATTCGATTCCGGCCTCGGGTCACTGTCTGTGTGGAGTTTGCACATTCTCCCCGTGTCTGCATGGGTTTCCTCCGGGTGCTCCGGTTTCATAGAAATCATAGAAACCCTACAGTGCAGAAGGAGGCCATTCGGCCCATCGAGTCTGCACCGACCACAATCCCACCCAGGCCCTACCCCCACATATTTACCCGCTAATCCCTCTAACCTACACATCCCAGGACTCTAAGGGGCAATTTTTAATCTGGCCAATCAACCTAACCCGCACATCTTTGGACTGTGGGAGGAAACCGGAGCACCCGGAGGAAACCCACGCAGACACGAGGAGAATGTGCAAACTCCACACAGACAGTGACCCGAGCCGGGAATCGAACCCGGGACCCTGGAGCTGTGAAGCAGCAGTGCTAACCACTGTGCCACCGTGCCGCCATTTCATCCCACAGTCCAAAGGTGTGCGGGTTAGGTTGATTGGCCATGCAAAATTGCCCCTTAGTGTCAGGGGGACTTACTGGGGTAAATACATGGGGATAGGGCCTGGATAGGATTGTGGTCAGTGCAGACTCGATGGGCCAAGTGGCCTCTTTCTGCACTGTAGGGATTCTATGATTCTAAATATGGGAAGTGTTGGCGTAGTGACATTGTCACTGGCCTAGTAATTTAGTAATCCAGAGCCCCCAGGGTTCTTTTATTTGTTCATTGGGTGATCACGGTGGCACAGTGGTTAGCTGTCTCACAGCACCAGGGACCCACGTTCAATTCCCGGCTTGGATCACTGTCTGTGTGGAGTTTGTACATTCTTCCCATGTCTGCATGGGTTTCCTCCGGGTGCTCCAGTTTCCTCCCACAGTCCACAAAGATGTGTAGGTTAGGTGGAATCACCATGGTAAATGTATGGGGTTGCAGGGATAGAGTTGGGGAGAGGGCCTTGGTTAGATGCTCTTGGTTGAGAGCTGGTGCAGACTCAGTGAGCTGAATGGCCTCCTTCTGCACTATAGGGATTCTATGATATGGGCATTAGTGTCACAAGTAGGCTTACAATGAAGTTACTGTGAAAATCCCCTAGTCGCCACACTCCGGCACCTGTTTGGGTACACTGAGGGAGAATTTAGCATGGCCAATGCACCTAACCAGCTCATCTTTCGGACTGTGGGAGGAAACCTGAGCAGATACGGGGAGAACGTGCAGACTCTTTACAGACAGTGACCCAAGCCGGGAATCGAACCCGGGTCCCTGGCGTGTGAGGCAATAGTGCGAACCACTTTGCCACCGTGCCAGCATTTATTGCCCACCCCTGAGGACATTTCAGAGTCAACCACATTGCTGTGGCTCTGGAGTCACATGTAGGCCAGACCAGGTAAGGACGGCAGATTTCCTTCCCTAAAGGACATTAGTGAACCAGATGGGTTTTTCCGACAATCGACAGCGGTTTCATGGTGCAAAGGGACCTGGGGGTCCTTGTGCATGAGACGCAAAAGCCCAGTCTGCAGGTACAACAGGTGATCAAGAAGGCAAATGGGATGTTGGCCTATATTGCGAGGGGGATAGAATATAAAAGCAGGGATGTCTTGATGCACCTGTACAGGGCATTGGTGAGGCCGCAGCTGGAATACTGTGTGCAGTATTGGTCCCCTTATATGAGGAAGGATATATTGGCATTGGAGAGAGTGCAGAGAAGGTTCACCAGGTTGATACCGGAGATGAGGGGTTTGGATTATGAGGAGAGGCTGAGGAGATTGGGTTTGTACTCGTTGGAGTTTAGAAGGATGAGGGGGGATCTTATGGAGACTTATAAGATAATGCGGGGGCTGGATAGGGTGGAGGCGGAGAGATTCTTTCCACTTAGTAAGGAAGTTAAAACTAGAGGACACAGCCTCAAAATAAAGGGGGGTCGGTTTAAGACAGAGTTGAGGAGGAACTTCTTCTCCCAGAGGGTGGTGAATCTCTGGAATTCTCTGCCCACTGAGGTGGTGGAGGCTACCTCGCTGAATATGTTTAAAGCGCGGATGGATGGATTCCTGATCGGTAAGGGAATTAAGGGTTATGGGGATCAGGCGGGTAAGTGGTACTGATCCACGTCAGATCAGCCATGATCTTATTGAATGGCGGGGCAGGCTCGAGGGGCTAGATGGCCTACTCCTGCTCCTATTTCTTATGTTCTTATTTGACTTCTATTGAATTCAAATGTCACCATCTGCCCCGGTGATATTTGAACCCGAGTCCCCAGAGCATAACCTTTGGTGTCTGGATTATTAGCCCAGCGACAATAACACTATGCCATTGCCTCCCCTCATGCTCCAGGGACCCGGGTTCGAATCCCACCACGGCAGATGGTGAAATTTGAAATCATTAAAAATCGAATTAAGAATCCACTGGTCACCATGAAACCATTGTCGATTGTCGGAAAAACCCATCTGGCTCACTAATGTCCTTTCGGGGAGGAAATCTGCCGTCCTTTCCTGGTCTGGCCTACTTGTGACTCCAGAGCCACAGCAATGTGGTTGAGGCCTAAATGGCTTCACAAACCACTCAGTTCAAGGACAATTACGGATGGACAATAAATGCTGGCAATGAATAAGAAACAAAGGCTGGAATTTTACCGCCCAGTCCGCCAAGGGAATCGGAGCGGGCGAGGGGCGGACAATGGAAAGGTCCCTTGACCTCGGGTGGATTTTATGGTTTTGGGATGAGCGAAGCCATAAAATCCCAACCAAAGTGTTTACAGCATTGATTGTAATATTAGTACTTAATTCTGCGCCCGACCTTTCGAGTTGATTGAATGGATGCAATGCTGGGGTCAAGGATTGAAATACTCTGGTCTCAATGCCAGGCGGGGTGGCACGGTGGCACAGTGGTTAGCACTGCTGCCTCACAGTGCCAGGGACCCGGGTACGATTCCCGGCTTGGATCACTGTCTGTGCGGAGTCTGCACGTTCTCCCCGTGTCTATGTGAGTTTTCTCCGGGTGCTCCAGTTTCCTCCCAGAGTCCGAAAAACGCGTTTGTTTGGTGTGTTGGCCATGCTAAATTCTCCCTCAGTGTATCCGAACAGGTGCCGGAGTGTGGTGACTAGGGGATTTTCACAGTAACTTCATTGCAGTGTTAATGTAAGCCTACTCGTGACAATAATAAATAAACTTTAAGCTTTAAAAATCCCTAGTTGCCCTTGGAGGGCAGATGAGAGTCAACCACTCTAGGAGTCACATGTAGGCCAGACCGGGTAAGGACGGCAGATTTCCTTCCCTAAATAAACTGAATCCAAGAGTATGGAACATTCAGGAAAGCAGGGGAGGTATAAAATCCACTTCATGCAAGTTTTACGGCACAGTGGTTAACACTGCTGCCTCACAGCTCCAGGAACCTGGGTTTGATTCCCGGCTTGGGTCACTGTCTGTGTGGAGTCTGCACATTCTCCCCGTGTGGGTTTCCTCCGGGTGCTCCGGTTTCCTCCCACAGTCCAAAGATGTGCGGGATAGTTTGAATGGCCATGCTAAAATTGCCCCTTAGTGTCCTGGGATGCGTAGGTTAGAGGGATTAGTGGGGTAACTGTGTGGGGTGATGTGGGTAGGGCCTGGGTGGGATTGTTGTTGGTGCTGACTCGATGGGCTGAGTGGCCGCCTTCTGCACTGTAGTGTTTCTATGATTTCTATGATTTTAATGAGAGTTTCCTTCAAAGCTTCAAGCGGCTTGATGGAAGAAATAATTTTATTACGCTCACAGGACATTGAGCAAGTCAGGACAGAGACTGAAAAAAATTCTACAATTGTAAGATTCAATGGAGGGAGTAATTGTCACGATGGGGATTATGTGTGGGTGGATGTTCATCTCGATATTTCTCATTGGTATTGCTGAAAAAAAGAGACATGCTGTTGAAGCTTTTCCTCTTGCACTCATCAGGACAGATACGTGATTCTAATGCGAATAACAAGTTATACTGCAGGAGAAGAGAGCACTTCTTGCAAACCAACTCTGATTGGCAAGGGATCTCTGATTGGCAGAGGCGTTGCCATGGAGAATGCACCAAGGAACAGTTAACTGCCAAGTTTTTGAGTAAGTTCAAACCAGGCAGGTCGACTCTGTTCGCCATGCGGAATGAACCCGGGAATGGCTGCCCCCCTCCCCAAGCTTTTGTTCAGTTGAAAATGGCACAATCCATGGACATGCTCCTTCTATTTATAAAGGAAAGAACCCTGTGTATGAATATATGTAGCTGCTTTGGATTTAAACAAAAATGTAGCAGTTAACTGTCCCCTAGTGCATATCTCCTTTTTTTTTCAGCAATACTGAAGTTCTGTACTACCAATCAACCACCTCACTAGTAATTTCATTACGTCCATTATTTATATAAAAATGCCCCCTTCCCTCCGTTTTCCTGTTGGAATAATGATTAAGAAAATGGAGACATCTGGATTAGAATTTGGGAGCTGTTCCATTCCCTCCTGTTGGTCCATGTTTTGGGGTCAGTTTTCAGTAGCTGAGCTCCATGTCCACACAGCCCCAGGCAACCCTTCCCCAAACCCCTCCCACCCACCACAACCTCAAGATAAGAAAAACAGAAAGTGCTGGAAAAATGTAGTAGGCCCGGGGGGAGAGTGAACATTTTGAGTCCAATATGAGTCTTCTGAGGAACTCAACAAGAATCAGCATTGGACTCACATTGGTCATGTTAGACTCAATGTTAACTCTTTTTCTCTCTCCACAGATGCTGTCAGACTTGCTGAGTTTATCCAACACTTTCTTGTTTTTATTTCAGGTTCAAAGACTATTTCCTCGGGTGGATGGAGCTATTACAAGGGGGCATAACTATAGGGTTCGTGGTGGGAGATACAGGAAGGATATCAGAGGTAGGTTCTTTACGCAGAGAGTGGTTGGGGTGTGGAATGGACTGCCTGCAGTGATAGTGGAGTCAGACACTTTAGGAACATTTAAGCGGTTATTGGATAGGCACATGGAGCACACCAGGATGATAGGGAGTGGGATAGCTTGATCTTGGTTTCAGATAAAGCTCGGCACAACATTGTGGGCCGAAGGGCCTGTTCTGTGCTGTACTGTTCTATGTTCTATGTTCACAGTGCCTGCAGAATTTTGCTTTTAGCGCTACAAGATGTCTACTGATATCTGTCCTTCATGGTGGCTGCACCCTTGACCCCCATTCCCCAGAAATCTCCGACCATTTAATCAAAATACCGAGAATCTTTTATCCAATACTCTTGGGGCCAATAGAGTTTTGGTATTTCAATATTTTCGGTTTACGGATCAGATATGCCTACCGTACTAAACTTCCCATGATAAATGTTGGGTTCAGTCAGTGAGATTCATATCACTCAGGTCTTGCCCCACCCCCACTCACGCCCCACCCCCTTGGTTGCCCCAGTACAATTGTGGTGCCTGGTGGGCAGTGCCAGGGTGCCTGGTGGGCAGTGCCAGGGTGCCTGGTGAGCAGTGCCAGAGTGCCCAGTGGGCAGTGCCAGGGTGCCTGGTGGGCACGGCCAGGCTGCCACTGCTCCATGGGCACTGCTCAGCCATGCCACCGACCACCCAAAGGCTCAATGGTCTCCAATTCCCCCCCCCCCCCGCCCCTTTGAAGCCTGGTCTCTGGTGGTGGAGACCGGCTGTGATTCTCACTGGCATGAGGTCTGACCGGTGAGGGGGTAAATGCAAGTGAGGTCGGATGATGCCGTGTAAACCACATGCTAAGCAGCTTCGTGCTCAAACCAATCCCGTTGGCAAAACAGTGGCGGTTACATTGCGTGCAGCGAGAAATCGGGCGCGAACCTGATTCTTTGTTCTATGTGCAATCTTACCAGCTCGCCAAGCCGATCGACTGGTTCGGTGAGCCGGTAAGATCGTCCCCTTAGATTGGATCTGGTCAGCTTGGGTCACTGGTTTCCGTGAAAAAACTCTCCGTTTTTGGCTATGTTCGGTTTTGGGATGCACCGATAACGATTCCTCTAAATGTATGAGCAAATCTAGAGACCATGGACTTTTATACAGCACAGGAGCAGGCCATTTGGTCCAACTGGTCGATGCTGGGGTTTCTGCTCCATCAGAAACTCCTCCCATCTCATGCCATCCAATCCTATCCCCATATCCTTTCTCCCTCCTGTGCTTACCCAGCATTCCATTCACCTCAACCACCCCAAGGCCAGGATTTTACTGCCCACCCCACCGTCTGTCTCCCTGCAATGGATACAACGCGCCATTTAAATTGCCGTATAGCTCAGTAGGACAATAATATCCCGCTGAGTGGCAGGGTTGTAAACTCCTGGTCCATGTTGCACACTCGCTCTGTAAAGAATTTTCTCTGGAATGCCTCATTGGATTTGAGGGGCAGCACGGTGGCACAGTGGTTAGCGCTGCTGCCTCTCAGTGCCAGGGACTTGGGTTCGATTCCCGGCTTGGGTCACTGTCTGTGTGGAGTTTGCACATTCTCCCCGTATCTGCGTGGGTTTCCTCCGGGTGCTCCGGTTTCCTCCCACACTCCAAAGATGTGCGTGTTAGGTGAATTAATCATCATAAAATCCCTACAGTGCAGAAGACCATTCGGCCCATCAAGTCTGCACCGACCACAATCCCACCCAGGCCCTATTCCCCGTAACCCCATGTATTTGACCTGTTAGTCCGCCTGACACTAGGGTCAATTTAGCACGGCCAATCAACCTAACCCAGACATCTTTGGACTGCGGGAGGAAACCGGAGCACCCGGAGGAAACCCATGCAGACACGGGGAGGACGTGCAAACCCCACACAGACATTTACAGGCGGGAATTGAACCTGGGTCCCTGGCGCTGTGAGGCAGAAGTGCTAACTACTGTGCCACCTTGCCGTCCATGGTAAATTGGCCATGGTAAATTGCCTCTTAGTGTCAGGGGGATTAGCAGGGTAAATATATCGGGTTACGGGGCTTGGCTGGGGTGGGATTGCTGTCGATACAGGCTCAGTGGGCCAAATGGCGCCTCTCTGCGCTGTAGGGATTCTTTGATTTATTAGTGATTGTCTTATATTTTTATAGCCATTCAGTTTGGACTCCCCCCTCCCCGCGGCAGCAGGAATATAATTTCTACATGATTGGAGCTCTTTGTATTTTCACGACCCCTATCAGGTTACGCATCGACCGTCTCCTCTCTATAGTAAATTGGCAGAGAACATGCTTAACAAGCAAGACGCCAGCACACTGAACCACAGAGCCGCCACAGCCAGAGCAGAGTTCGGGAAGTGCTTATCATAGATGTACTGGACAATGGTGGTCACAGCAGCTGTGGTTTCCTCACAGGTGGCCTGGATCTGGTTCTCTGGGAGAATAAATTTATAGGTCCCGTTGTCTCGGAGTTCGAACGTGTAGGAAAAGTCGATCTGAAGATCACCTGCCCAGTCCCGCGAGGAGCCGGATGAATAATCTGGAAGAGGGAACATTTTAAAACAAAGTTTATCTATTAGTGTCACAAGTAGGCTTACATTAACACTGCAATGAAGTTACTGTGAAAATCCCCTAGTCGCCACACTCCGGCGCCTGTTTGGGTACACTGAGGGAGAATTTAGCACGGCCGATGCACCCTAACCAGCACGTCTTTCAGACTGTGGGAGGAAACCGGAGCACCCGGAGGAAACCCACGCAGACATGGGGAGGACGTGCAAACTCGGCACAGACAGTGACCCAAACCGGGAATTGAACCCGGGTCCCTGGCGCTGTGAGGCAGCAGTGCTAACCACTGTGCCACCATGATGTAGGTTGACCAGGTGCCCCATTCTCCTGCTATGAAACGCCAGTGGCACAGTGGTCAGCACTGCTGCCTCACAGCGCCAGGCACCCGGGTTCAATTCCGACCTCGGGTGACTGTGCAGAATTTGCACGTTCTCCCCGTGTCTGCGTGGGTTTCCTCCGGGTGCTCCGGTGTCCTCCCACAGTCCAAAGATGTGTGGGTTAGGTGGATTGGCTAAATTGAGCCTAGTGTCAGTGGAATTAGCAGGGCAAATATGTGGGGTTACGGGAATAGGGCCTGGGTGGGATTGTTGTCAGTGCAGACTCAATGGGCTGAATGGCCTCCTTCTGCACTGTAGGGATTCTATGATGAACTTGTGTTTACATCTCGCTGCTTTCATGTAAAACAACTTTTCAAAGGTACGGAATTAAAACAGGAAATGCAATCATCCAGACTCAAACGTGGTGCACACTTCCTGTCCCGCCCCCCACGGGAATCATAGAGGTGGGACATGGACCATGCGAAGGCCCGTTGACCTCAGGTGGGATTTTCTGGTTTTGGGGCAAGCGTGGCTGGAAAGTCCCGTCCATTGGCTCTATTCTCTCTCCACAGACGCTGTCAGACCCGCTAAGATTTTCCAGCAGTTTCTATTTTCTGTGTGGCTCCTGCTCTGCCCAAGACCACAAGAAACTACAAAGGGTCGTGAACATAGCCTGGTCCATCATGCAAACCAGCCTCCCATCCATTGACTCAGTCTACACTTCCCGCTGATTCGGTGTGTTCTGAATTAAGCCAGTCATTTGCCTTTTTTCCACCTGTTCTGACTTACTGCTGGAAGGATGTTGATGCATTGGAAAGGGTGCAGAAGAGATTTACCAGGATGTTGCCTGATTTGGAGGATACGGACTATGAAGAAAGGTTGAACAAACTTGGACTGTCTTCATTGGAGTGTCGGAGGATGAGGTGAGACTTGATAGAGGTTTACAAGATTCTGACAGGCTTGGATAGAGTGGATAGTCAGAGTCTTTTTCCCAGGGTCGAAGAGTCAATTACTCTGGGGCATAGGTTGGGAGTGAGAGGGGGAAAGTTTAAAAGAGATGTAAGGGGCAGGTTTTTCACACAGTGGGTGGTGAATGCCTGGAACGCGCTGCTGGAGGAGGTGGTGGAAGCAGATTCTGTAACAACATTCAAGAGGCATCTGGATAGAGCCATGAATAGGCCGGGAATAGAGGGCTATGGAGCACATAGAGGCAAGAAAATATTAGATTAGAGAGGCATCTGTGTTGGCACAGACTCGGAGGGCTGAAGGGCCTGTTCCTGTGCTGTTCTTTGTATTTGTATAACTGAGGATTAAACCCCCAGACTGTTTATCTATCTCTATTTTTGAGATGCCATTTGACCTGAGTCATAGAATCTACAGTACAGGAGGAAGCCATTCGGCCCATCGAGTCTGCACTGACCACAATCCCACCCAGACTCTATTCCCATAACCCCATATATTTACCCTGTTAATCCCCCTGACACTAAGGGTTAGTTTAGCATGGCCAATCCACCCAACCTGCATCTCGTGGGAGGAAACCCACGCAGACATCAGATTGCACTGGAGAACATTCAGCCCATCTTGGCTGTACTGGCTCTTTGTGCTATCCTATTAATCCCAGTCACCTCTTTCCCCCAGAGTCCTGCATTTCGTTTCTCTGTCCTGAGTATTTATCCTTGCTGTTCAATTCTAGCATGTTCTGTTTTCATCAGTATTTTTGCTATTTTTATTACTTCATTTTCACCATGGTGATATTTTTCTAAACCAGCAGTTACGGGGCAAGTCGTGATCCATAAATGGCTTTCAGCCGGATTGCTTCACTTGTGCTCAAGATTTTATTTTATTTGTTCCTAAAGAACCTATCCATTGCAGTTTTCCTGACCCCCTGGCCAAGATTAGGAACTCACTGCGGCTTCTTGACACCTCAATGCTCCGCACTGCGCTCCTAGAGTTGCTGACGTTTTGCGATCACAGCAGTTAGCACTGCTGCCTCACAGCGCCAGGGACCCAGGTTTAATTCCGGCCTCGGGTGTGGAGTTTGTACATTCTCGCCATGTCTGCGTGGGTTTCCTCCGGGTGCTCCGGTTTCCTCCCACAGTCCAAAAATATGCAGGTTATGTGGATTGACCATGCTAAATTGCCCCTTAGTGTCCAAAGATGTGGAGGTTAGGTGGATTGGCCATGCTAAATTGCACCTCAGTGTATAAAGATGTGTAGGTTAGGGTGATTAGCCATGCTAAATTGCCCCTTAATGTCCAAAGATGTGCAGGTTAGGTGGCTTAGCCATGCTAAATTGCCCCTTAGTGTCCAAAGATGTGCAGGTTAGGTGGATTGGCCATGCTAAATTGCCCCTTAGTGTCCAAAGATGTGCAGGTTAGGTGGATTGGCCATGCTAAATTGCCCCTCAGTGTCCAAAGATGTGTAGGTAAGGGGGATTGACCATGCTAAATTGCCCCTTAGTGTCCAAAGATGTGCAGGTTAGGTGGATTGGCCATGCTAAATTGCCCCTTAATGTCCAAAGATGTGCAGGTTAGGTGGATTGGCCATGCTAAATTGCCCCTTAGTGCCCAAAGATGTGCAGGTTAGGTGGATTGGCCATGCTAAATTGCCCCTTTGTGTCCAAAGATGTGTTGGTTAGGGGGATTAGCCATTCTTAATTATCCTGTAGTGTCCAAAAATGTGTAGGTTGGGGAGATTAGCCATGATAAATGCGCTAATCTCTGGGATAGGGCGGAGGGGGATGTGACTGGATAAGATGCTGAGTCTGTGCAGACTCGACGGGCCGAATGGCCTCCTTCTGCACTTGGGGATTCTATGATTCTATTCTATGATTCTTCAAACTATTTTCAACCACCGAAGACACACAGGGCAGATCCCTGATGCTTCCTAGGATACACCACGTGCATGGCCACGTTTAGTGCTCGGCTTGTTCAATGTAGTCCCTGCTGGAAACAGGAAAACATTCAGGACCCTGCGAACCTCCCCGTGACTCAGGCCGGAGATACGCCTAAAGCCCCCCGGGTTTGAGGCAGCAGCAACTGGCCAGCTGAGTGATACCCTGGACATTATTACATGTTTGTGCTGCATTAATCTCCTGCTAATCTTTGCTCAATTTCTTCATTGCGGAATTTGATGCTTTGTAATCATTTCAATCTTTGCCTTTCCCTTCTGCCCAATGGTATTGACCATTGTAATGCAAAACAGCTCCTTCCTTTGTAATAGTACATATTGCTTTGTAGTCAGATTTCAGGGAGGCTTACATTGGGAGGGTCCCTAGGTCTGAGTTGATCAAAGTGAGACTGCGCAGGAGTGAAGAGCTATTGTCTGTTAATTGCACAAAGGGTGAAACTTACAGAGGATCCAGGAAGAAGGTCCAACTTTGAACTTGGTCCCGTGTTTCTGCTCCAAAGCATTGGCCGCTTTCTCTCCGACTCTCATCTAGAAAAGAACAACAACAGTGCTCAAACCCGCAGTACAGAACGCTGGAGTTCAAGAACAAGTTAGGGTTTTTTTTATTCATTCGTGGGACATGGGCGTCGCTGGTTGTCCAGCATTTATTGCCCACCCGACACAGTGGCACAGTAGTTCGCACTGCTGCCTCACAGCGTCAGGGACTCGGGTTCAATTCCCGGCTTGGGTCACTGTCTGTGTGGAGTTTGCACATTCTCCCCGTGTCTGCATGGGTTTCCTCCGGGTGCTCCGGTTTCCTCCCACAGACTGAAAGATATGCTGGTTAGAAACATAGAAGATAGCAGCAGGAGGAGGCCATTTGGCCCTTCGAGCCTGCTCCGCCATTCATCACCATCATGGCTGATCGTCCAACTCAATAGCCTAAGCCTGCTTTTTCCCCATGACCTTTGATCCCATTTGCCCCAAATGCTATACACAGCTGCCTCTTGAATATATTTGTTCAATGTTTAAATGTAGGTGCATTGGCCGTGCTAAATTCTCCCTCAGTGTACCCGAACAGGTGCTGCAGTGTGGCGACTAGGGGATTTTCACAGCAATTTCATTGCAGTGTTAATGTGAACCTACTTGTGATACGAATAAATAAAATTTAAACTTTAAAAATCCCTAGTTGACCTTGGAGAGCAGTTGAGAGTCAACCACATTGCTGTGGCCCTGGAATCACATGTAGGCCAGACCAGGTAAGGACGGCAGATTTCCTTCCCTAAAGGACGTTAGTGAATCAGATGGGTTTTTCCAACAATCGATTTCATGGTCATCAGTAGATTCTTAATTCCAGGTTTTTATTGAATTGTGCATTGGTGGGATTTTGACAAGGGGATACAGGGTAATAAACATATCACTTTTTTCTGGGATAAATATTGGACATTTGGGGAGATACAAGTGAGTGGCTTGCTAGGCCATTTCAGAGTCAACCACATTGCTGTGGGACTGGAGTCACACGTAGGCCAGACCGGGTAAGGACGGCAGATTTCCTTCCCTAAAGGGCATTGGTGAACCAGATGGGTTTTTCTGACAACCGATGACAGTTTCATGGTCACCATTCACTGAGACTAGCTTTCTATTGTAGGATGCTGGTGACGATATCTCACCATTTCCTCGTGGTTGCTGGCTGTTGCGTTCGTATATCCATAAGGAGTGAGAATCAGCTGGCCGTAGGAATGAATGGTCAGGTAGCATAACAAATCACGCTGGTGCTTACGGATGAAGCCAGCAACAGCCAAGGTCTCCGGCTCAGACTCTGGTGCTGAACCGCAGTGGATGTTTGAACAGCAGTTTCTCGAAGCCCCGATACCTGCAGCAACAGACAAAGTACACGGTTTCAAAGAAATGCCGCAACAAATGGATGTAATCACCCCTGTGCTCCCCCAATATTGGTTTATCATCGCCAGCCATTGCTCTTCAGCTGCCCGAGTCCTAATCTCCGGAATTTTCTCCATAAACCTATCAGTCCATCACGCAAACCAGCTCCCATCCATTGACTCTGTCTACACTTCCCTCTGCCTCAGAAAAGCAGCAGCATAATCACACACCCCGGACATTCTCTCCTCCACCTTCCATCAGGAAAAAAATACAAAAATCTGAGATAACGTACCAACCGATTCAAGAACAGCTTCTCCCCTGCTGCCATCAGACTTTTGAAAGGACCTATCATATATTAAGCTGATCTTTCTTTAGCTATGACTGTAACACCATATTCTGCACCCTCTCCTCTCCCTCTCCCTTATGTACTCTATGAATGGTATGCTTTGTGTAACGCGCAAGAAACAATATTTGTGAGGGAGAGAGGCAGTGATAGAGACAGAGGGATTGAGAGGGAGATGAGGAGAGGGAAAGACACAGAGAGGGGAGGAGGAAGGGAGGGAGGGAGAGAGGGAAAGAGAGAGACAGAATAGAGAGAGGGAAAGAGGGAGAGAGAGAGGGAGAGAGACGGAGAAAGGAACAGAGAGGAATGGAGAGAGAAAGAGGAAATGAGGATGAGAATGAGAGAGAGGAGAGAGAGGGAGTGAGAGATAGAGAGAGAGAGAGCCCACCTCACAAGAGCAAGTGAAAGGGTGATTTTAAGTTGCCGCAGTTGAGTGTGGAGGGCAGTAATGCCCTGACGACCATGGCGAGGGTAAACTGGGAGGGGAATGCCTTGTGAGGTGCCTCTCAGACTCTATCCCACCACCCCGAACCCGTGTCCCGCCTGAAGGCCACCTTGTCTGATTGGCCATGTTTTGGCCACAGTGTGGGGCCTTCCCGCAGTGGGAGAGGGGCTTTGATAGGCTCTTGTCCATCTCGAGCAGGTAGCCACACCTCCCTGGACCCCGTTTTCTCAAATGGCGCAGGGGCACATTTTTGACGGCACAGTGGGAGGTGTCGCAAAATTCCGTGTCCACACGATTCCAATCCGGCATCCATTGGCCAGCGAAAATCCTACCCTTCCAGCAGTGTTGGGCAACCTGTGTCCTGGTGGGTGGGGTGGGGCGGGAGGCACATGCGGCCTATCTGGGGTCTGAGTGCGGCCCCCACGGGACATTTTGTTGACCGTTGCCCAGGTGCAGTGTTGCCACATTCCGCTGATTCCCGTCCATGTAGTTTTTTTCCTGCCGGTCTGACTGAAGCGATTCGCAGGTAAAGCGAGGGTGAGTGAGGTGAGGTGGGTGCTGATTGCTCACAACATTGACTGTGAGAACCGTGCGCTCCCTCTGTGTCCAAAGCATCAATATTGCTTTTGTCTTTACCATTTGAAGTTTATGACAGTTCTATTAATATATAAACAATTCAGCATTTTCTATAACTTAGAGTCATAGAATCCCTATAGTGCAGAAGGAGGCCATTTGGCCCATCGAGCCTGCACTGACAACAACCCCACCCAGGCCCTATCCTGGTAACCCCACATATTTACCCTAGCTAGTCTCCCTGCTACTAAGGACCAATTTAGCGTGGCCAATCCCTCTGACCCGCACATCTTTGGATGATGGGATGAAACCGGAGCACCCGGGGGAAACCCACACGGGGAGAATGTGCAGACTCCTCCACACCGACAGTGACCCGTGGCCAGAATTGAACCTGGGTCCCTGGCGCTGTGCCACCGTGCTGCTCTCGTTATGAAATATTTGTTGTACATTAAATCAATTTAACCTTATTCATGGGGTCATGGTGAGTGAACAAGCTTGATATCTATCACTGATAGGTAGGGTAAACGCATCTCTCCACCACGGCCACTAGATGGGGTCAGTGTATCAATTTTCCAACACATTTCCGACACATTGGATGCACCAGCAATATACAGGGCTGGCTTGTGACTAATGATGAGTATTGACCAGTCACACCGACTGAATGAGCCTATCACAGAATCCCTACAATATAGAAGGAGGCCATTCAGCCCATCAAGCCTGCACCGACAACAATCCCACCCAGGCCCTTTCCCGGTAACCCCATGTATTTACCCTGCTAGTCCCCCGAACACTAAGGAACAATTTAGCATGGCCAATCCACCAAACCGGCACATCTTTGGACACTAAGGGGCAATTTAGCGTGGCCAATCCACTTAACCTGTACATCTTTGGACTGTGGAAGGAAACCGGAGCACCCAGAGGAAACCCACGCAGACCCAAGGGGAATGTGCAAACTCTGCACAGTCACCCGAGGCTGGAATTGAAGCCAGGTCCCTGGCGCTATGAGGCAGCAGTGCTAAACACTGTGTCACCGTGCCGCTCTATTCAATGTGTCCCAGTGTCCCTATCCAACGTGACCCCTCCACTTGGGACAATGTGTTGAACAATCTCTGGAAGAAGCCCAGCCAATCTGTCACATGATCAACAAAGTGGGTTCGCATATGGTTATAACTTTAGGCTGCAAGGTTAGCACAGCTGCCTCACAACGCCAGGGACCCGGGTTCAATTCCAGCCTCGCTTCACTGTCTGTGTGGAGTTGGCCATAGGTGGATTGGCCTAAGCCAAATTTCCCCTAAATGCCCCAAAATGTGCGGGTTAGGTGGATTGGCCATGCTAAATTGTCCCTTAGTGTCCAAAGATGTGCAGGTTAGGTGGATTGGCCATGCTAAATTGTCCCTTAGTGTCCAAAGATGTGTAGGTTAGGTGGATTCGCCATGCTAAATTGTCCCTTAGTGTCCAAAGATGTGTAGGTTAGGTGGATTGGCCATGCTAAATTGCCTCTTGGTATCCAAAGATGTGCAGGTTAGGTGGATTGGCTATGCTAAAGTGCCCCTTAGTGTCCAAAGATGTGCAGGTTAGGTGGATTGGCCATGCTAAAGTGCCCCTTAGTATCAGGGGGATTAGCAGGGTAAATGCGTAGGGCTCGGGGGATAGGGCCCGAGTGGGTTGTTGTCAGGACAGGCTTGAGGGCCCAATGGCCTCCTTTGCACTGTTGAGATTCTATGCGTTGAGACAAAAGCAGGGAGAGAGAGAGAGGATAGATTGATTCATACTGGGAGCCAGCTGTAACACATGTGGATATAGTTATGGAAGAGATGGGGGAAGGAGCGATGAGAATCCCACTTACTGCACCAATTTGCATCAAAGTTCCTGTTGAGGTCAGTTCCGAAGCAGGTGCTGTTGACACAGGGAGACACGGATTTCCTCCACAGTCGGTCCTGGAGATGGAGAAAGGTTTTCAATCCCAGGATGGATGTGGACATGGTGAGAAACACTGAGACAAATTTCACAGTCTAAACTGTTGGAACATTTTGGGTCAGCAGCACGATATTATACCTTGTCTGGGATCACACTTACCTTTGTCCAAGAGTAAATGTAGCCATCGATGTTGAGGACTGGCAGAATGTAAAAGTCAATGTGTTGGAGGAACTGGTCTGTTTTAGGGTCTGCAATGTAGGTCTCCAATACCTAAATACACACACACAGAAAGTGAGATTAAGCAGAGACCATAAGAGCATAAGATATGTGTTGTGGGAAAATCACCACTCGGAGTCAGACTTAAAGATTCAACACGCAGTTTTATCGGACAAAGCTTTGGGAGAAGCGCTGGGCTCTCCGCAGTGCGCGCAGTCACCTTCTCAACTTTACAATGGCGGTTGAGCATCTTTATACTTTTTCAAACAATAGGCAAGTACGGTCGTGAGCACATCGTTATACAGAGAGTGGATGCATTTATGCAATTATGTCCCCAATCAATGACTGATCTCGTTGTCAAACCTCTTTGTTTTGGGTCCTGCTTTTATCTAAGGCTAAGGTGCCTCCAGGTCTGATCTGTTTCCTGCAGCAATTTAAACACTGACAGGTTTTAACTTGCTGTGCAAAGTCTGTGCCCAAGTCAGCACATCTTAATGTCTTTCCCAAGAGTCCATTTTGTGCCAGGTAACCATTTTGTGTCCTTTAATTTTGATTTTACTCCAACAATATGGGAGCAGAATTAGGCTATTCGGCCCATCGAGTCTGCTCCGCCATTCAACCATCCAAAGATGTGCGGGTTAGGTTGATTGGCCATGCTAAAAATTGCCCTTAGTGTCCTGAGATGCGTAGGTTAGAGGGATTAGTGGGTAAATCTGTAGGGATATGGGGGTAGGGCCTGGGTGGGATTGTGGTCGGTGCAGACTCGATGGGCCAAATGGCCTCTTTCTGTACTGTAGGGTTTCTATGGTTTCTATAAGTTTCTTAACCCCATTCTCCTGCCTTTTCCCCATAACCTTTGATCCCATTACCAAGCAAGAACCTGTCTCTGTCTTAAATACACTCAATGACCTGACCTCCACAGCCAATGAGTTCCACAGATTCGCCACCCTCTGGCTGAAGAAATTCCTCCTCATTTCAGTTCTAAAGGGTCGTCCCTTTACTCTGAGGCTGTGCCCTTGGACCCCAGTCTCTCCGACTAATGGAAACATCTTCCCCACGTCCACTCTATCCTGGCCTATCCACATTCTTTAAGTTTCAATGAATGAGGTCCCCCCCTCATCCTTCTAAACTCCAGCGGGTACAGACCCAGAGTCCTCATATGCTCCTCGTACGTCAAGCTTTTCATTCCTGGGATCTTTCTTGTGAACCTCCTCTGGACCCTCTCCAGGGCCAGCACATCCTTCCTTAGATACGGAGCCAGAAATTACTCACAACGTTCCAAATGTGGCACATTGAGAGTTTCATTCAGTGAGTTTCAGCCTGATTATAACCAGTGCTGTAGATGTCCTGGGAATGTTATAGTTCACCGGGTAATCTAGACCCAGTCTTTCTATCATGCAGGTCTATTCACAAAGCTCTGGGAACAGAGGTACAGGCACCCTTCCACCAACCCCCCTCTCCCCCACCCACACAGATGGAAACCGGTTCTTATATAGACTTCAGAATAAGGCCCTAACCTTTCCCCAGTTCATAGGATCATAGGAATTAGGAGTGAGAGTAGGCCATTCAGCCCTTCGAGCTCGCTCTGTCATTCTATCTGATCATGACTGATCTCCATCTCATCCAACTCCACTTCCCTGCCTTTTCCCCGTAGTCCTTTATCCCACTTTTGATCAAATATTTATCTATCTCTTTCTTGAATCCATTGACTGATTCTGCACCCACTGCTCTCTGAGGCAGTGAGTTCCATAGGGAACTCCATGGGGAGGCGATGGCCTAGTGGTATTATCACTAGACTATTAATCCAGAAGCTTAGCTAATGTTCTAGAGACCCGGGTTCAAATCCTGCCATGGCAGGTGGTGGAATTTGAATTCAATAAAAAATATCTGGAATTAAGAATCTACTAATGACCATTGTCGTAAAAGCACACCTCATTCGCTAATATCCTTCAGGGAAGGAAATCTGCCGTCCTTACCTGGTCTGGCCTACATGTGACTCCACAGCAATGTGATTGACTCTCAACTGCCCTCTGAAATGGCCGAGCGAGACGGTGGCACAGTGGTTGGCACTGCTGTCTCACACACCATGGACCCGGGTTCGATTCCCGGCTCAGGTCACTGTCTGTGTGGAGTTTGCACGTTCTCCCCGTGTCTGCGTGGGTTTCCTCCGGGTGCTCCAGTTTCTTCCCACAGTCCAAAGATTTGCGGGTTAGGTGGATTGGCCATGCTGGATTGGCCATGCTAAATTGCCCCTTAGTGTTGGGGGGACTAGCTAGGGTAAATACATGGGGTTATGGGGATAGGGCCTGGGTGGGATTGTTGTCAGAGCAGGCTCGATGGGCCAATTGGCCTCCTTCTGCACTGTAGGATTCTATGAGACACTCAGTTGTATCAATATTTTTTTAAAATGTAAAGAATGCAGCTCACCACCACCTTCTCAAAGGCAACTAAGGATGGGCAATGAATGCTGCCCAGCCAGCGACACCCAGCGAGGAAAGGCTGAGGGGCTTGAGGTTGTTTTCGTTAGAGAGAAGAAGGTTAAGAGGTGACTCAATAGAGGCATACAAGATGATCAGAGGATTAGATCGGGTGGATAGTGAGAGCCTTTTTCCTCGGATGGTGATAGCTAGCACGAGGGGACATAGCTTTAAATTGAGGGGTGATAGATATAGGACAGATGTTAGAGGTAGGTTCTTTACTCAGAGAGTAGTAAGGGCGTGGAATGCCCTGCCTGCAGCAGTAGTGGACTCGTCAACATTAAGAGCATTCAAATGGTTATTGGATAAACATATGGATGATATTGGAATAGTGTAGATTAGAGGGGCTTTAGATTGGTTCCACTGGTCGGCGCAACATCGAGGGCCGAAGGGCCTGTACTGCACTGTAATGTTCTATGTTCTATATCCCACGAATGAATTAAAAAAAATTCACAACCCTCCGTTAGAAGTAGCTTCTCCTTATCTCCCTCCTTTTACTCTACAACTGTGACCTCTTGCCCTAGACTGTTCCAGAAGGGGGAACATTTGGTTAACATTTACTTTATCAATCCCGTTGAGTATTTTATATCCCTCAATCGAATCCCCCCTCATTCCTCTGTACTCCAGCTACTCAACCAGTCCTCATATGACAGCCCCTTCACAACAGCTGTTCTCTCTCACACCTGGAGCATGCACCTCATTGTGACAGGATTGCAATAGGGACTACCTGTCCACACTGAGATTCTACAGTGAGCAGCCAATCACATAAAAGGATCTCCACAGATGGCAAACCAGCAAATAAAAACTAATAATCCCTGTGTGGGATTGTGGTCGGTGCAGACTCGGTGGGGCAAATGGCCCGTCTGTCGGGATTCTATGATTCTACGTGGTTAGGGTACTGGGTGAAAATATCATGAACAAACCTTTTTTTAAAAAAAAGATTATTGAAAGAAATCTGCCTGAATTAGTTTGCATAGTGTTTTAGAACATAGAACAGTACAGCACAGAACAGGCCCTTCGGCCCACGATGTTGTGCCGAGCTTTATCTGAAACCAAGATCAAACTATCCCACTCCCTATCATCCTGGTGTGCTCCATGTGCCTATCCAATAACCGCTTAAATGTTCCTAAAGTGTCTGACTCCACTATCACTGCAGGCAGTCCATTCCACACCCCAACCACTCTCTGCGTAAAGAACCTACCTCTGATATCCTTCCTATATCTCCCACCACGAACCCTATAGTTATGCCCCCTTGTAATAGCTCCATCTACCTGAGGAAATAGTCTTTGAACGTTCACTCGATCTATCCCCTTCATCATTTTATAAACCTCTATTAAGTCTCCCCTCAGCCTCCTCCGCTCCAGAGAGAACAGCCCTGGCTCCCTCAACCTTTCCTCATAAGACCTACCCTCCAAACCAGGCAGCATCCTGGTAAATCTCCTCTGCACTCTTTCCAGCGCTTCCACATCCTTCTTATAGTGAGGTGACCAGAACTGCACACAATATTCCAAATGTGGTCTCACCAAGGTCCTGTACAGTTGCAGCATAACCCCACGGCTCTTAAACTCCAACCCCCTGTTAATAAAAGCTAACACACTATAGGCCTTCTTCACAGCTCTATCCACTTGAGTGGCAACCTTTAGAGATCTGTGGATATGGACCCCAAGATCTCTCTGTTCCTCGACAGTCTTCAGAACCCTACCTTTGACCCTGTAATCCACATTTAAATTAGTCCTACCAAAATGAATCACCTCACATTTATCAGGGCCTGTCCTGTTTTGCATCATCTTATTTAGCGTCATCTTACTCTTTGATTTTTTGGATTTATCTCTCTGCCTTAAATTATCGGTTCTTAGGTCATCCTTTCACTTGTTGATACTTTATACACACTGATTATACTTAACTGCTTACACTTATCTATTAGCACTCGTGATTACCTAGAAAGACTTGTTATCACCCAACCTAAACTGCACTACACTATCTGTAGTGACAGTCTTGATTAGAGTCATACAGTCACAGAGTCATAGAGGTTTACAGCATGGAAACAGGCCCTTCGGCCCAACTTGTCCATGCCGTCTCTTTTTTTAACCCCTAAGCTCGTCCCAATTGCCTACATTTGACCCATATCCCTCTATACCCATCTTACCCATGTAACTGTCTAAACGCTTTTTAAAAGACAAAATTGTATCTGCCTCTACTACTACCTCTGGCAGCTTGTTCCAGACACTCACCACCCTCTGTGTGAAAACATTGCCTCTCTGGACACTTTTGTACCTCTCCCCTCTCACCTTAAACCTATGCCCTTGAACTTTAGACTCCCCAACCTTTGGGAAAAGATATTGACTATCTAGCTGATCTATGCCCCTCATTATTTTATAGATCTTTATAAGATCACCCCTAAATCTCCTACGCTCCAGGGAAAAAAGTCCCAGTCTATCCAGCCTCTCCTTATAGCTCAAACCATCAAGTCCCGGTAAATCTCTTCTGCACTCTTTCTGGTTTAATAATACCCTTTCCAGAAAGGGTGATTACCTGTGAGTGCCTGTGAGCCGTTCTGCCTGTACATTCTGTGTCTACGCGCCTCTCTCTCCACTTCACCTGACGAAGGAGCAGCGCTCCGAAAGCTTGTGATTTCAAATAATGGAAACGGGATTTTTTCCCAGGGTGGAAGAATCAATTACTTGGGGGCATAGATTTAAGATGCGAGGAGCAAAGTTTAAAGGAGATGTACGAGGCAAGTTTTTTATATAGAGGGTGGTGGGTGCCTGGAACTCGCTACCGGGGAAGGTAGTGGAAGCAGATACAATAGTGACTTCTAACTAATATACACTTTGGAGGAAATAATAACAAATGGGATTACTATCTCAATGGAAACAAATTAAAACATGCTACCGTGCAAAGGGACCTGGGGGTCCTTGTGCATGAGACGCAAAAGCCCAGTCTGCAGGTACAACAGGTGATCAAGAAGGCAAATGGGATGTTGGCCTATATTGCGAGGGGGATAGAATATAAAAGCAGGGATGTCTTGATGCACCTGTACAGGGCATTGGTGAGGCCGCAGCTGGAATACTGTGTGCAGTATTGGTCCCCTTATATGAGGAAGGATATATTGGCATTGGAGGGAGTGCAGAGAAGGTTCACCAGGTTGATACCGGAGATGAGGGGTTTGGATTATGAGGAGAGGCTGAGGAGATTGGGTTTGTACTCGTTGGAGTTTAGAAGGATGAGGGGGGATCTTATGGAGACTTATAAGATAATGCGGGGGCTGGATAGGGTGGAGGCGGAGAGATTCTTTCCACTTAGTAAGGAAGTTAAAACTAGAGGACACAGCCTCAAAATAAAGGGGGGTCGGTTTAAGACAGAGTTGAGGAGGAACTTCTTCTCCCAGAGGGTGGTGAATCTCTGGAATTCTCTGCCCACTGAGGTGGTGGAGGCTACCTCGCTGAATATGTTTAAAGCGCGGATGGATGGATTCCTGAGCGGTAAGGGAATTAAGGGTTATGGGGATCAGGCGGGTAAGTGGTACTGATCCACGTCAGATCAGCCATGATCTTATTGAATGGCGGGGCAGGCTCGAGGGGCTAGATGGCCTACTCCTGCTCCTATTTCTTATGTTCTTATGTTCTTATGTTCTAACGGGCATCTTAACAGATATATGAATAGGATGGGAATAGAGGGATATGGTCTCCGGAAGGGGAGAGGGTTTTAGTTCAGACGGGGAACATGGTCGGTGCAGGCTTGGAGGGCCGAAGGGCCTGTTCCTGTGCTGTAATTTTCTTTGTTCTTGATAACCTGTGACCTCTCATCTTGAAAGAAATCTAGCTTAACAAGGTCTAGTGATGAATCATAATGGAGAAATTGAACAATGTTCCACTATTTTTTAGGTCTAGATCTGTTCCATTCCTCAATGCTGACACCTCTCAACATTGTAGGCAAATAATTCACTCAGTAGAAAAAGGAGAGTGGCCAGAACTCTCCGGCCGTTCATTCCGGTGGGATTCTCCAGTCCCGTTGGCGTGGGGTGACGTCAATGGGAATTCACATTGACAGCGGTGGGACTGGAGAATCACGCCTTTAGCAAACAACGCGCCACCTCCCTCCGGCGGAAATCACACAGCTCAGACGCTGGAGAATCTCGCCCAGTTTCTTCCAGTTTTGTTTATCCTCCAGTCCTGTCCTCATTCACTGTGATGGGCGATGGTTTCTAATGGTGAGGAACGAACCCCCGAAATCACATTGGCCCCGAATATGCAGTCAGTGGTGAAGCAATGGTGTCTTCCACTCTCTTCAAAGAAAGCTGCACCCGAGCGATCCACCGACCACTTGGGTAAGAATTTTAGCCCTCTCAGTGAGCAGTCGATTGCAGCGTTGCTGAATGGGGATTCCCAGCATTAAGCTGCAGCAATAGCATCAAGCTGTCTAAGCGGCCAATCACATGAAAGGATTCCCACAGGCAGCAAAGCAGCAAATGAAAAACGCTAATAATTCAAATTTTTTTTAAAATCGCAGGGATTGTAATAAAGACTGAGGGCGCCATGCTAGCTCAGTGGTTAGCACTGCTGCCTCAGTGTTAGGGACCCGGTTTCAATTCCGGCCTTGGGTGACTGTCTATGTGGAGTGTGCATGTTCTCCCCGTGTCTGTGTGGGCTTCCTCCGGGTGCCCCGGTTTCATCTCACAGGGCAAGTTTTAAAGTTTGAAGTTAGTTCATTAGTGTGACAAGTAGGCTTAAATTCACACTGTAATGAGGTTACTGTGAAAATCCCCTAGTTTCCACACTCTGGTGCCTGTCCGGGTACGCTGAGGGAGAATTTAGCACAGCCAATCAATTTAGTATAGACCTAATCAGCACGTCTTTCGGACTGTGGGAGGAAACCGGAGCACCCGGAGGAAACCCATGCAGACATGGGGAGAATGTGCAGACTCCACACAGACAGTGACCCGAGGCTGGAATCGAACCCGGGTCCCTGGCGCTGTGAGGCAGCAGTGCTAACCACTGTGCCACCGTGCCGCCCTAAATGATAAGTAATTTATTGACAGGGTTGTGCTGTTATTGCCAAGACTGGCATGAATCATCTTGCATATCGCAGTGTTCAGCCCACATGCTATCTACCTCTGAACAGGGACTTCCAAAGGGATCAGCCTGCACTGTCTGATGTTATCTGTGATCTCGAACGTTCTGCTTGTCAAGCAATAGGCCTTATAAAAAAGAATTACCACCATCAACCTGCACTATCTGCGAGCCAATGCGATATCTGCTGTTCCATGATGCCAGGTTGCTCAAGGCAACTCAACCCACTGTGGGGAGGCGGCGGCCTAGTGGTATTATCAGTAGACTATTAATCCAGAAACTCAGCTAATGTTCTGGGGACCCGGGTTCGAATCCCGCCACGGCAGATGGTGGAATTTGAATTCAATAAAAAATATCTGGAATTAAGAATCTACTGATGACCATGAAACCATTGTCGATTGTCGGAAAAACCCATCTGGTTCACTAATGTCCTTTAGGGAAGGAAATCTGCCGTCCTTACCCGGTCTGGCCTACATGTGACTCCAGATCCACAGCAATGTGGTTGACCCTCAACTGCCCTCAGGGATGGGCAACAAATGCTGGCCCAGCCAACGACACCCACGTCCCACGAATGAATAAAAAAAACTCCAATATCCAGACCGTCGAGAGGATTGCGACTCAGATGCTCCTCCACCCACCCTCTCCGCAACTCCGCTTCCCCCTCCCCCCCGCCCCCTCGTGGGTCCACAATCGGGAGACACTCACCTCCCTCACAAACCACTGGCAAAAAGCTGGGGCAATCCACTCCCTGGCGTGAATCCCGCAATCCATCCAGATAATCTTCTTGGGCTTGTCGGACTTTCGACTGATCTGCGGGCAGAACAGAGGGGAAGTGAAGGAGGCACTGGTTCCGTCATTGGTCGTGTGTGGGGGTGGGAGGGGGGGGGGGTGTGGGGGGAGAGGGTGTGGTGGCAGCTCACACACAGGGGATAGAGTGATAGGCAGTAATGGCTCTGATGCCAGTTACAGAGGATGGCAGGTTGAAACAGAGGCAACTATCTGGGGTGGAGGGACCATTGTACAGAGCAAGATTGACATGGATTCCTAGTTTCATACCCATTCTTAAAATGGGTATGAAGGACTTTGGAATTCCCTGAGGATCAAAGGCATTTGTATCCAAGGATTTAGGAAGTTCAAAGAGCTTGACTCGTGAATCAATAATGTCCTGAAGGGTAAGCTTCGCTCCATAGCACTCACCTCAAAGTACATCACCTTAACAACGCAAACCTTCCCCATTCTACTGTTAGAGTGGCACAGTGGTTAGCACTGCTGCCTCACAGCGCCAGGGACCCAATTTTGGCCTCGAGTCACTGTCTGTGTGGAGTTTGCATATTCTCCACGAGTCTGCGTGGGTTTCCTCCGGGTGCTCTGGTTTCCTCCAACACTCCAAAGATGTGCAGGTTAGGTGGATTGGCCATGCCAAATTGCCCCTTAGTGTCCAAAGATGTGTAGCTTAGGTGAATTGGCCATTGTAAATTGCCCCTTAGTGTCCCAAGATGTGCAGGTTAGGTGGATTGGCCATGGTAAATTGTCCCTTAACGTCCAATGATTGAATGGTGGAGCAGACTCGATGGGCCGAAAGGCCTAATTCTGCTCCTATACCTTAGGGTCCTATGGATCAGGGGACTGCTGACGGTTGAAGTTCATTGCCGGCCCAATATTGGTCGAGTGAGGTTGTGACAGAAGTAGCTATGAGGTAAGATGGAGGCCGTCCAATCGAGTACAACACTCTCTGAATACCTTCAGATAATACATCGGCCGCTTCTCATAGGTTATCCCCAACAGGTGCTGTGTCACCAACTCCTTATAGTTTTCCTTCATTTCTTCCATCCACTGATAGATCTGAGAGTTTGGGAGAGAAACAGTGAAGGATGTGTTGGGGTTAGGAAATGGAAAAGGAGACAGATCCTTCGCCTCCGGGTCTATAAGTCTTACCTCCTCCATTGGGTGATACTTGGTGTAGCTGTGTGCTCTGGTACTGAGAGACTGCTCACCCTCGCTCTCTATCTGCTTGTCCAGGAGCTCTTGAATGTTTTGTATTAGAACACTGTTGAATCAGAGAAGACAGGTTGATGCCGCATAGAGTGGGAAAGGATATTTTTATAACTTTCTTAGAATCATTGAATCCCTACAATGGAGGAGTCTGCACCCACTCTCCCACAGAGCATCTTACTGAGACTCTATCCGTATAACCCACATATTTACACCACTAACCCACCTAACCTATACATATTTGGACACTAAGGGGTAGTTTAGCACGGCCAATCCACCTAACCTGCACATCTTTGGAGTGTGGGAGGAAACTGGAGCACCCGGAGGAAACCCACGCAGACACGGGGAGAACGTGCAGACTTCACACAGACAGTGACCCAAGGCTGGAATCGAACCCGGGTCCCTGGCGCTGAGAGGCAGCAGTGCTAACCACTGTGCCACCGTGCCGCTAACACAGGTTAGGACTATGTGTGAAGACAGTGACCAGATGTCGATGGTTCAGATGGAAATGAAATGGTAGATAAAGGCTGGTCTGAAAGTGCAGTGGGTAGAGATGTGGCTTCTGAGCCAGAAGTCCTGGTTCAATTCCCCCTTCTGGGGTCCTTGGCCACAGAAGGAATGTTTGCGATCCTCCCAAACAGGTTGATAATGAATTTGGTAATCCACCCTATAGTGGGAGAGATTTCAGTGCAGCCACGCTTGTTGCAAAGTGATACCTCTGAAGCTGAAGACAGTTGTCTCTCTCTCTCTCTCTCTCGGCAGTCTCTTGTGGTGAATGACAGGCTGAGCTGGCATTTGACACATGGATGAGACTAAGGGTGGCATTTTTCACCGGGTGCAGGCTGAGGCGGGGAAACTGGTGTGTAGCTCTCCAGCTGGTCAGCTGGGTTTTCTCTCCATGCAATCTGGCATTCTGTGCATAAGAAACCGGGAGGCATGCTCCATGGCATCAGTGCCACAGAGATTGAGGCAGTGACAGGTACCAGGAGTGTGTCAGGGGCAGTGCCATAGGGGCATCGCTAGGATGCTAGGGGACGGTACCAAAGGGGCAGTGCGAGGGTGCTCGGGGATGGTACCAGAGGGGCAGTGCCAGGGTGCTACAGGACAGTACAAGAGGGGCAGTGCCAGGGCACCAGAGGGCGGTGCCAGAGAGGCAGTGCCAGGATGCTAGGGGAAATGCCAGAGGGGCATTGTCAGGATGCTAGGGGACGGTACCAGAGGGGCAGTCCAGAAGTGCAGTGCCAGAGCGCTGAGGCAGTGCCAGAGGGATCGTGCCAGAGGGGCAGTGCCAGAGGAGCAGTGGTAGGATGCAGTCCGAGGTACTGCCCCGGCGTGTCCTCCTCCCCCGTGACGTCACTTTTGCGAGTGGCGAATTCTAAATGTTGCGGGGGTTCCATGCGGCCGGGAAGCCCATGTTGAGCGACGAAAAAAATTGAGAAACGGGATCTGGCCGGCAAGAATCTTATTTTATGATTCCGGCGGGATTTTGTGCCCATGTCGCCGTTTGCACTCACGGTGCACGCGGGTACAAAATCACTCTGTACAGTTCCCTCCCACACTCCAAAGATGTGCGGGTCAGGTTGATTGGCCATGCTAAATTGACTCTAGGGGATTAGCAGGGTAAATATGCGAGAACGGGGCCTGGGCGGGATTGTGATTGGTGCAGACTCGATGGGCCGAACGGCCTCCTTCTGCATTATGGAGATTCTATGATTGTCGGAAAAGCCCATCTGGTTCTCGAATGTCCCCTTTAGGGAAGGAAATCTGCCGTCCTTACCCGGTCTGGCCTACATGTGACTCCAGAGCCACAGCAATGTGGTTGACTCTCAACTGCCCTCTGAAATGGCCGAGTGAGGCACTCAGTTCAAGGGGCAATTAGGGATGGGCAACAAATGAGGACCCAGGAATGGACAAAACAAAAACCTGGAAGACTCTTCTTTTCTGTTCTTGTGGAAGGGCCATTGTGAAAATGGGGAATGTTTGGATATTGGGCCGAGTGAGAGAGATGCAGCAACACTCCGCTCACGGTCTGACAATGTGTAAAATGGCTGCCCGAGTGCGGTAATGGGAAGGGGGAGCTTTCAATCATGTGATCATTGGCAGCCGCACTGACCTGTATTGAAGGGCCCTTTCCTTCAGTTCACCTTTCACTGTGCCGAGTGCTGAGGCAGGAATCCGGGCGTGGACCTCACCCCGAGGTTGAATAGCCTCTGGAAACTCAGGCTTCCATAAATCAATCTGCACAAAATATCGAAAACATAGAATCCTCAAATGCAGCGATAATGGGATCGCTTCATAACACCCTTATCTGCAATTGTAAAAACCTTAACAACCTATTTCAACATTAACATCTCGAGTTCAAAACATCATCCTGTTTAAAATCTTGGCCCTGGGACCTTGCTCATTTCAAAGTGCAAGGAAGCTCCCCCCATAAAGAAAAATAAAACTTGTCCTTTACTTTCACCAAGAACACAGGAGTATGAAGAACGGGCAGAGGAAGGGGACTAATTGGATAGCCCACTCGAAGGGTTAGCACCAGAGCGATGGGCTGAATGGCTGCCGCTTGTGCTGACTCAAGACTGCAAAATAACATAGTTAAATGCATTGTTTAAAAGAAGGAATTTCTTTCTATAAATAAATAACAAGGTTTAACAATAACAGTATCTTATCAGAATAGTAATGCAGTAATAACGATAAAAACAGGAGCACTAATAAAACAGGTTTTTCTTACAGTTCACCCTCTTGTGGAATAAAAAAGCCCACACATGCTCACAACACACAGCAGACACCAGTAAAACAATTACATAGGAGAAAAGGCTTATAAGAACACTCTGTGCTCAAAATAACACTGTATTTTCACAATAACACAGGACGCTGGGGAACTAGCAGAGGAATGGGACTAACTGGATAGCCCACTCGAAGGGTTAGCACCAGAGCGATGGGCTGAATGGCCACCATCTGTTTTCTATGATTCAATGTCCGGATTCATTTACGCATTTCATTAATTGATGGAAATTAATAAAAAGTGAAAATTAAATTTGAAATCTGGAAAAAAAGTGGAAAATGATACTTTTCTCACAAGTGTTACTGATTTTTTAAAATCGGCCCATCCCATATGTGCTTCCAAAGCCATGGCAACCGCACACATGTTGCTGTCCACAGTTAACTGCAGGAGGATCTGATTTGTCAATGGGGCTTCCTTGCAGTTTGGAATGTGTTTTATAAATCGAGGTTCCTGGGCAAATGTTAGGCTTCTGTCTCTTTTTATTAAGCTCCCGTTTCCTGGTTGCCTTGTTGCTGTAGTTATATATTCAAACCTTGCACCGCATTCAAATGTGAAAGGGCAAATTCCACAGTATCTAAATTTAGTCAGCCGTGGCCTACTTTCAGTGCCCTTGCCTGAGCGAGAGGATAATGGGTTCAAGGCCTACACGTAAGGCCTGAGTGCAAAACCTCGATTGACATTCTAATGCAGTACCGAGGGGATGCTTCACTGCCATAGAAACTGTAATACATCTGTAGAGGCAGAAGTTCCTTCACCAAAATCCCTTTATTTCCAAACTCTAACAGCAGTGCACAGAGTGTTAGCAGTCAGCAGTCTACTCCCAGGGGGGGTGTCAGAGGAACTGACACTCCCAGTTAAGCACAAGGCAAAGACTGCCTGATTGGCCCATCAGCTGGAACCTTAATCAGGGAGTTCATACTCCAATAGGTCAACCTCAATGGCCTGATTGAAGTCATTACAGAAACATTGACACTAGAAGCAGGAGTAGGCCATTCGGCCCTTCGAGCCTGCTCCACCTTTCATTTTGATCATGGCCGATCATCAAATTTAATACCCTGATCCCCCTTCCCCCTGTGTCCCTTGATCCCTTTAGCCCCAAGATCTATATCTAATTTCTTCTTGAAATCACACAATGTTTTGGCCTGAACTGCATTCTGTGGTAGTGAATTCCGCACATTCACCACACTCTGGGTGAAGAAATTTCTCCTCACCTCAGTTCTAGAAGGTTTGGAATCAGAATCATAGAATCTCTACAGGAGGAGGCCATTCAGCCCATCGAGCCTGCACTGACGACAATCTCACTCGGCCCAATCCCTGCAACCCCAAGTATTTACCCTGCTAATCCGCCTGACACTAAGGGGCAATTTAGCATGGCCAATCAACCTAACCCACGCATCTTTGGACTGTGGGAAGAAACTGGAGCACCCGGAGGAAACCCACGCAGACACGGGGAGAATAGAACATAGAACACAGAAACCCTACAGTACAGAAAGAGGCCATTCGGCCCATCGAGTCTGCACCGACCACAAACCCACCCAGGCCTGACCCCCATATCCCTACATATTTACCCTCTAACCTACGCATCTCAGGATACTAAGGGCAATTTTTAGCATGGCCAATCAACCTAACTCGCACATCTTTGGACTGTGGGAGGAAACCGGAGCACCCGGAGGAAACCCACGCAGACACGAGGAGAATGTGCAAACTCCACACAGACAGTGACCAAGCCGGGAATTGAACCCAGGTCCCAGGAGCTGTGAAGCAGCAGTGCTAACCACTGTGCTACCGTGCCGCCTCTAATGTGCAGACTCCACACAGACAGTGACCCAATCCAGGAATTGAACCTGAGTCCCTGGCGCTGTGAGGCAGCAGTGCTAACCACTGTGCCACCGTGCTACCCCTTATCCTCAAACTATGACCCCTAGTTCCGGACTCCCCCACCACTGAGAACATTCTTTCCGGATCTACCCTGTCTCATCCTGTTAGAATTTTATAAGTTTCCATGAGATCCCCCTGACTGTTCTAAACCAGGGAGAGATCAGCCATGATCTGATTGAATGATGGAGCAGGTTCGAAGGACTGAATTTGCCTACTTCTGCTCCTAATGCTCCTACGTTCCTAACTCCAACTAATATAATGTAATCTTATGGATGAGACCTTAAACTGAGGCCTTTTATCTAAGGAAAGATACATTGACATTGGAGGCAGTCCAGAGAAGATTCACCAGGTTGATCCCGGGTATGGAGGGATTTTCTTATGAGGAGAGGTTGAGTTGGTTGGGCCTGTACTCCTTGGAGTTTAGGAGAATGAGAGGCGACCTTATTGAGATATATAGGATTCTCAGGGGTTTGACAGGGTAGATGCTGAGAGATTGTTTCTCCTTGTGGGAGAGTCGAGTACCAGAAGGCATAATCTCAGGGTAAAGGGTCACCTATTTAAGTCAGTGATGAGGAGGAATTTCTTTTCTCAGAGGTAGTGAATCGGTGGAATTCTTTACCGCAGAGGGCTGTAGAGGCTGGGTCATTAAGTATGTTCAAAGCTGAGATAGACAGATTTTTAATCAGTAAGGGAATTAAAGGTTACGAGGATAAGGTGATAAAGTGGAGCTGAGAATGATATCGGATCAGTCATGATCTCATTGAATGGCCAAGCAGACTCGATGGGCTGAATGGCCTACTTCTGCTCCTATGTCGTACTGTTTTATTATGGTCTATCAGGTGGATATTAAAAGGCCCCATGACACCATTTTAAGGAGAGAATAGGAGTTCTTTGGGTGTCCCGGCCAACATTTATCCCTTAACCAACATCACTAGAAAGCAGAAACCGTAGAAAGCATCCTTTCCTGGTGTATCACAGCTTGGTATGGCTCCTGCTCCGACCAAGACCACAAGAAACTACAAAGGGTCGTGAATGTAACCCAATACATCACGTAAACCAGCCTCCTATCCATTGACTCCATCTACACTTCCCGCTGCCTCGGAAAAGCAGCCAGCATAATCAAGGACCCCACGCACTCCGGACATTCTCTCTTCCACCTTCTTCCGTTGGGAAAAAGACACAAAAGTCTGAGGTCACGTACCAATCAACTCAAGAACAGCTTCTTCCCTGCTGCCATCAGACTTTTGAATGGACCTACCATATATTAAGCTGATCTTTCTCTACACCCTAGCTATGACTGTAACACTACATTCTGCACTCTCTCTTTTCCTTCTCCCCTATGTACTCTATGAACGTTATGTTTTGTCTGTCTAGTGCGCAAGAAACTATACTTTCTGCTGTATCCCAATACATGTGACAATAATAAATCAAATGGGCCAAATGGTCTCTTTGCCGATGGGGCGGCACGGTGACACAGTGGTTAGCACTGCTGTCTCACAGCGCCAGGGACCCAAGTTCAATTCGGCTTGGGTCACTGTCTGTGTGGAGTTTGCACGTTCTCCCCGTGTCTGCGTGGGTTTCCTCCGGGTGCTCCGGTTTCCTCCCAGTCCAAAGATGTGTGGGTTAGATGGATTGGCCATGCTAGATTGCCCCTTAGTGTCCGGGGGACTAGCTAGGGTAAATGCATGGAGTTATCATAGAATCCCTATAGTACAGAAGAAGGCCATTCGGCCCATTGAGACTGCACCAACAACAATCCAACTCTATCCCTGTAACCCCATATATTTACCCTGCTAATCCCCCCGAAATTAAGGTCAATGTGGCACCATAGGGTCGATGGGGATAGGGCTCAGTGGGATTGTGGATGGTGCAGACTCGATGGGCCGAATGGCCTCTATCTGCACTGTAGGATTCTATGAAATCAAATCAAATCACTAAAGCAGATGATCCTGAGTCTGTCACATGCACAGGCAAAGCTCAGAGTGATGGTAAGAATCACTGCACCACTCCTGAACAATACTAAAGGTGGGGCGACAGAATGGACAGAGAAATGGGACACTCCCCGAGTCTATTGGAACTGGACATTGACCCTGACGATACCTGGGCGAATCCTTCAGAATCACAGAAACTTTACACTGCAGAATGAGGCCATTCAGTCCCTTGAGCCTGTACTGGCTCTCTGAAAGAGCATTCTATCCAGTCCGACTCCCCTCCCTTATCCATGTAACCATTCACATTCTCTCTTTTCAGATAGCAATTCCCTTGGAATCCCTCGATCGAACCTGCCTCCCCCACCCTCTCACGAAGTTCGTTCCTGACTCCAATCACCCTCTGGGTGAAAAAATGTTTCCTCACATCACGCTTACACCTTTCTGTCCATTATTTTGAATCTGTGCACTCAAGTTCCTGATGTACTCTTGAGAGGGAATAGTTTCTCACTATTTACCCTATCCACAGCCCTCAAGGTCTTGAATATCTCCAAGCCTCCTCTCAGCTTTCTTTTCTGCAAGGAAAACAGTTCCAATCTCTCCAGTCCATCCTCATAGCTTTAGCTCTTTATCCCCGGAATCATCCGAGTAAATCTCCTCTGTACTCTCTCCTTCACATCCTTCCTCAAGTATGGCGACCAAGACTGGACGCACTCTCCAGATGAGTCCTAACCCAACAGGAAGGTCCAGTTGTCTAGTTCAAGAAATAAAGCCAACATTCCAATGCCGGTACCACTTGATAACGAAGATTCAAGCTTCCCGCAGTCATTCTGGAACCTACCCTCTCATTCTCCACCAGCTGCCTCAGGTAATCCACCTGCTCCGAATCGGTTGGCATGAGTCGGAGAACTTGGTCCCTGAAACGAGAGGAGGAATTGCTTTTTGTAACTTCTTGTACGTAACCACTTGCCGAAAAAAAAGTTACATGTGTGTGGCATCTTTGGCAAGACTTCAGATAGATTACAGGCGGCACGGTAGCTCAGTGGGTTAACACTGCTGCCTCTCAGCGCCAGGGACCCGGGTTTGATTTCAACCTTGGGTCACATTCTGTGTGGAGTTTCCACATTCTCCCCGTGTCGGCGTGGGTTTCCTCCGGGTGGTCCGGTTTCCTCCTACACTCCAAAGGTGTGTAGGTTAGGTGGATTGGCCATGCTAAATTGTCCCTTAGTGTTCAAAGATGTGTGGGTTAAGTGGATTGGCCATGCTAAATTGCCCCTTAGTGTCCAAAGATGTTCAGGTTAGGGGGATTGGCCATGCTAAATTGTCCCTTAGTGTCCAAAGATGTGTGGGTTAAATGGATTGGCCATGCTAAATTGCCCCTTAGTGTCCAAAGATGTTCAGGTTAGGGGGATTGGCCATGCTAAATTGCTCCTTAGTGTCCAAAGATGTGCTGGTTAGGTGGATTGGCCATGCTAAATTGCTCCTTAGTGTCCAAAGATGTACAGGTTAGGTGGATTGGCCATGCTAAATTGCCCCTTAGTGTCCAAAGATGTGCAGGCTAGGTGGATCGGCCATGCTAAATTGTCCCTTAGTGTCCGAAGATGTGCTGGTTAGGTGGATTGGCCATGCTAAATTGCCCCTTAGTGTCCAAAGATGTGCAAGTTAGGTGGATTCGCCATGCTAAATTGCCCCTTAGTGTCCAAAGACGTTCAGGTTAGGGGGATTGGCCATGTTAAATTGCCCCTTAGTGTCCAAAGATGTTCAGGTTAGGGGGATTGGCCATGCTAAATTGCCCCTTAGTGTCCAAAGATGTGCAAGTTAGGTGGATTGGCCATGTTAAATTGCCCCTTAGTGTCCAAAGATGTTCAGGTTAGGGGGATTGGCCATGCTAAATTGCCCCTTAGTGTCCAAAGATGTGCAAGTTAGGTGGATTCGCCATGCTAAATTGCCCCTTAGTGTCCAAAGACGTTCAGGTTAGGGGGATTGGCCATGTTAAATTGCCCCTTAGTGTCCAAAGGTGTGCAGGTTAGGTGGATTGGCCATGCTAAATTGCCCCTTAGTGTCCAAAGATGTGCAGGTTAGGTGGATTGGCCATGCTAAATTGCCCCTTAGTGTCCAAAGATGTTCAGGTTAGGGGGATTGGCCATGCTAAATTGCCCCTTAGTGTCCAAAGATGTTCAGGTTAGGGGGATTGGCCATGCTAAATTGCCCCTTAGTGTAGGGGGATTAACAGAGTAAATGCATGGGGTTATGGGGATAGGGGCCTGGATGGGATTATTGTTGGTCCAGGCTAATGGGCTGAATGGCCTCCTTCTGCACCGTAGGGATTCTATGATTTCTAACCCTGTTGACAGCATTCGGACGTGCCGGGGGGAGGGGTATTCTAAACGCTCTCTGAAATGGCCGAGGGAGCCACTCAGTTCAGGGACAAACATGGACAAGGGCAACAAATACTGAGCGACGTCCATGTCCCATGAATTAATGTTTTAAAAAATGCCTTAACAGACCGAATGCTGCAGCAATTCTACGATTCTAGAATGGCGCTTAACGAAAACATTATCAAGTGAAATTTGATACCACATAAGCAGCCATTGGGATAAGTGGCCAAAATCTTGTTAAAAGAGGTGATTCAAATAGCTAAATTTATCTAAGCTGGAGGGAGAGAGGTGAATTCTAAAGCTCAGATGGCATGTCTACCAATGGGAAGTGATTAAAGATCGGATGTGAACGAGACACGGGAGGAATGTTGGCCCGGACGTGAGGATGGGCCCATAGGATCTTTTGTATCATAGAGTCATAGAGGTTTACAGCATGGAAATGGGCCCTTCGGCCCAACTTGTCCATGCTGCCCTTTTTCTTTTAACCCCTAAGTTAGTCCCAATTGCCCGCATTTGCCCCATATTCTTCTATACCCATCCTACCCATGTAACTGTCTAAATGCTTTTTAAAAGACAAAATTGTACCCGCCTCTACTACCACGTCCAGTATCCACCTCAATGAATGGAGAACACTTTGGTTTAATGCTGGACCTCTGACAGTGCTGCACTCCCTCAGCACTGCACTGCAATGTCAGTTCACATTACAGACACGGAGGTGCTGGATCATTGTCCCTGGGTGGTAAACTCTATCAAGGCTACAGATTTATTGTCATATTTTGTTAGCATGAGGCAATTACTAATAGTCTTCACTGATCAATACAACAGTAATATCTGATTGACTTACCCATTGTACTGAGCCTGGAAGCTGTGTGTGATCAGGGGCAATATTCCCAGAACAGAGACGCACCTTATCCACCACTGCATTGTGAGCAGATTTCCCTGGGATCTTCTCCGACTGTCTCACAGGGCCTGGGGACTGAGAGTTGGGCGGAGTACAGGGTCAGATAACACTATCTTCAATTACCTCTGCCCCACGCCCACACTCTTAACCCATGAATAACCCGCTTGCAGCTCCTTCACACTGTAAATAAAGATAGTGAGAGGTTGGATTGACTGCAGCTAGAGATCCCAATTCACCTCATAGATCATAGAATCATAGAAACCCTACAGTGCAGAAAGAGGCCATTTGGCCCATCGAGTCTGCACCGACCACAATCCCACCCAGGCCCTACCCCCTTATCCCTACATATTTACCCACTAATCCCTCTAACCTACGCATCTCAGGACCCTAAGGGGCAATTTTTAGCATGGCTAATCAACCTAACCCGCACATCTTTGGACTGTGAGAGGAAACCGAAGCACCCGGAGGAAACCCACACAGACACGAGGAGAACGTGCAAACTCCACACAGACAGTGACCCGAGCCGGGAATCGAACCCAGGTCCCTGGAGCTGTGAAGCAGCAGTGCTAACTACTGTGCTACCGTGCCGCCCACCTCAAAGCATTCAAAGGTTAAGGGGAGATTTAATTGATGCTTTCAAGATTATGGATGGAATGTTTCATTCCTGCCAGTGGTAGTGAAGGAAAAACCAATTTCCCAAGGCGGGAAATTAGTTTGGAATATTATTCTCCTGATTCTGAGGACACGCTGTCGGGGCGGGAGGAATATCAGACACTGTCCTGGGGCTGAGGGCACACTGCTGGGGGGTAGGGGGCGGAGGGGGGGGGGGGGGGGGGGGGACATTGAACAGACTGTCCTGGGGGCTGATTGTGATCTTCCTGCACTTAGTTATTTTGGGAGGGGTTTTGGGAGGGGGGAGGAGGGCAAGGTTTGTCCTCGTTCTCAGAGGGGTGGGGGCGGCACGGTGGCACAGTGGTTGGCACTGCTGCCTCACAGCGTCGGGGACCCGGGTTCGATTCCCAGCTTGGGTCACTCTCTGTGTGGAGTTTGCACGTTCTCCCCGTGTCTGCGTGGGTTTCCTCCGGGTGCTCCGGTTTCCTCCCACCATCTGAAAGGCTGGTTAGGTACATCGGCCATGCTAAATTCTCCCTCAGTGTACCCGAACAGGCACCGGAGTGTGGCGACTCGGGGATTTTCACAGTAACTTCATTGCAATGTTAATGTAAGCCACCTTGTGACATTAATAACTAAATTAACAGACTAGGAAGACTGGCTTCACAGAGATCAGGACACAATGAAATTGAAGACCCTCCTTTATCCCCCACGGACACCGGGACCACCCCCCCCCCCCCACCCCCGGTCCCCCCCACCCCCCGGTCCCCCCCACCCCACACTGAATGCATGTACTCCCTCCGCTCCCAAAATTGGTCACTGGCCTGTTCCTGCCCCCCACCCCCCACCCTGCCAAACATAGATTCCCAGCATTGGAGCCCTCCCTTCATGCCCCTCCCCTTCATGCCTCACCCCTTAATGCCTCAATCCCTGGCACTACTCCCTCAGCACTCTCCCTTGTCACTACCACCTTGGTACTGCCCTCTTGGCAATGACCCCTTGGTACTGTGCCTTGACAATTTCCCTTGGCACTGCCCCTTGTCACTCTCCCTTGGCAACGCTCCCTTGGCAACGCTCCCTTGGCACTGCCCCTAGTCACTCCCCCTTGGCAATGCCCCCTTGTCACTCCCCCTTGGCAATGTCCCCTTGTCACTCCCCCTTGGCAATGCCACTTTGCACTACCCCTTGGCAGTGCTCCCTTGGCAATGCCCCCTTGGCACTGCCCACTTGGCAGTGTCCCTTGGCAATGTCCCTGACCACGCAGGGCTTCAAAGGCCTCCGAGCCTCCCCCTCCGACTGGTGAATCCTGAGAGTCGGGAGAATCCGGCATAAAATTGACGAAACATATTTCAATGAATGTTTCGATATGTTCATCTGGTTACTGCCCTGGCTGGTTGGGAACCGGATTACATCCAGGCAGGGAGGGGGATGCCAGGATGATTCGGAAACTGAATGTGTTGGGGCCCTCGCACCGTGATTCTCCACCCCTCCCCCGCGATTCTCCACCCCTCCCCCGCCATTCTCCACCCCTCCCCCGTGATTCTCCACCCCTCCCCCACGATTCTCCACCCCTCCCCTGGGATTCTCCGCCCCTCCCCTGGGATTCTCCACCCCTCCCCCGCGATTCTCCGACCCCGTACGGTCCCAGTACGATCTACGTCTGAGCGCGTGAGGCTGGAGACTCGCCCCCTCAAAAAGCTATATAGATGCAGAACAGGGGAGGTCGGGGGGGGGCGGGGGGGACGCAGGGAAACATGTTGGTGGAACGTGACCCCATCTTTTGGATGTGAGGTTATGAAAGATCCCAGGGGCACTATTTAGAAGCAAAGCCGAGGAGTTAGACTTCGTGTCCGGGCCAATATTTACCCCTTAATAGGATACTGAAAGGCCTGGATAGAGTGAGGAAGATGTGGGAGAGACTGGGATCCGAGGGCACAGCCTCAGATAAAGGGACAACCCTTTAGAACCGAGATGAGGAGGAATCTCTTCAGCCAGAAGGTGGTGAATCTGTGGAATTCATTGCCACAGAAGGCTGTGGAGGCCAGGTCATTGAGTGTATTTAAGACAGAGATAGATAGATTCTTGATTGGTAAGGGGATCAAAGGTTACGGGGAAAGGTGGGAGAATTGGGTTGAGAAACTTATCAGCCATGGCGGAGCAGACTCGATGGGCCGAATGGCCTAATTCTGCTCCTATATCTTATGGTCTCTTTGTATGGTAAGAAGTTTAACAACACCAGGTTAAAGTCCAACAGGTTTATTTGGTAGCTTGTGTGGCTTTTGCTACCAAATAAACCTGTTGGACTTTAACCTGGTGTTGTTAAACTTCTTACTGTGTTTACCCCAGTCCAACGCCGGCATCTCCACATCGTGACTACTCTTTGTATGGAACAGGTGTTATTGACAATGCTTTACAATGTCTGCACCATGTTTCAGCGCAGGCTTCTAGCTCTTCCCGTAGTGTGTTCGCTTTGAAGGCTGTGACAAAATACAGGAAGACGCTAATAAATCTGTTGAGTTGGCACATAATTGGCAAATAATCTTCAATATTTTTGATTTGATTTGATTTGATTTGTTATTGTAACATGTATTAGTATACAATGGAAAGTATTGTTTCTTGCACGCTATAGAGACGAAACATACCGTTCATAGAGAAGGAAATGAGAGAGTGCAGAATGTAGTGTTACAGTCATAGCTCGGGTGTAGAGAAAGATCAGCTTAATGCGAGGTAGGTCCATTCAAAAGTCTGACGGCAGCAGGGAAGAAGCTGTTCTTGAGTCGGTTGGTACGTGACCTCAGACTTTTGTATCTTTTTCCTGACGGAAGAAGGTGGAAGAGAGAATGGCTGGGGTGCGTGGGGTCCTTGATTATGCTGGCTGCTTTGCCGAGGCAGCAGGAAGTGTAGACAGAGTCAATGGATGGGAGGCTGGTTTCTGTGATATAGGTAAATAGGGAGGACACATAATCCCTGGAAAATAAGTGACCAAATGGATAGAGGAACTGAAGGAACTGGGGTGCAGGTACACAGATCACTAAAAGGTGATTAAGGCCACAGACCTCCTGGGGAATTGATATGAAAAGCAGAGGAGATATGGAACTTTGCTTCGACCACACGTGGAGCTTTGTGCACTGTACTGGCCTCCATATTCGAGAAAGAGTATTGAGGTACTGGAGAAGGTCGAAGAATTATTTTTTTTAATTCATTTGTGGGACATGGGCATCACTGGCTGGCCAGCATTTATTGCCCATCCCTAGTTGCCTGAGGGCAGTTGGGAGTCAACCACATTGCTGTGGCTCTGGAGTCACATGTAGGCCAGACTGGGTAAGGATGGCAGATTTCCTTCCCTAAAGGGACATTAGTGAACCAGATGGGTTTTTCCAACAATGGGTTTCATGGTCATCAGTAGATTCTTAATTCCAGATATTTTTTATTGAATTCAAATTCCACCATCTGCCGTGGCGGGATTTGAACCCAGGTCTCCAGAACATTAGCTGAGTTTCTGGATTAATAGTCGAGCGATAATGCCACTAGGCCATCACCTCCTCAAGATCTATCAGGGATGGTACGGTAGCACAGTGGTTAGCACTGCTGCCTCACAGTACTGGGGACCTGGGTTCAATTCTGGCCTCGGTCTGTGTGGAGTTTGCACGTTCTCCCTGTGTCTGCGTGGGTTTCCTCCGGGTGCTCCGGTTTCCTCCCACAGTCCAAAGACGTGCAGGTTAGGTGAATTGGTCATGCTAAATTGTCCCTTAGTTACAGAAATGTGTAGGTTAGGAGAATTGGCCAAGCTAAATTGCCCCTTTTGGGGATAGTGGGGGGGAGAGGGCCTGTCGGATAGCCAAATAGCTGTGCCGAATAGCCTCTCCTGCACTGTAGGGATTCTATGATTTTATGATACCAGAATGAGATGTTAAACTCTCCAGGAAAGATTGAACAGGCTGGAGCTCTTTTCTCTCAAATAGAGAGGGTTGAAGGGTGAACTGACCAAAGATTTGCAGGTGGAAATGTTGGGGGCGTTTCTCCCAAAATTGGTGAATTGGTGGGAAAACTGGTCTAGATCATGACTGTTTCTTCAGTGCAACTTGAGACCGGAATCTCCGCACTCTGTGCACTGCAGAGATCACAATCATGAATATCAATAAAAACCCGGAGGTGGGGGTGCTATTCACGCCGGAGTCTGACAGTTCTGGAACTCTGCGCATGCGCATTGGCCCTGATCTGTCAGACTCCCCGTTTGCTGGCCAGCCCGGGAGCCCATTGCAGGGCCCGATCGCTGCCCCCACAACAATTCCTGGGCCAGCCCTGACCCCCTCTACACCGGAGCACCCAAATGTCCAGCCTACCCCACCCCCCCCAGCTGTGAGGATCCCCCCACCCCCCTCACCCTGGCAGACCCCCCCCCTCACCTCCCCTGGCAGACTGCCCCCCCCCGCCCACCCTAATCACTGCCCTCCCTCCATCCCAGACCGATCCCAATGCAGAGTAGCAGTGGGACCCCCCACCGATTGCCCCTAGGCCCTGCCCACAACAGGCCCCATCCCCTTGGCACTGCCTGATGCCCGGTGGGCAGTGCCAAGGTGTCCCCTGGGCATGGGCACTTTGCCCCTTGGGCTCCGCCAGGGGGCACTGGCTGACAGTGCCAGGGTGCCCTTGCCCAGCGGGCACCACCCCCCGCCACCCGATCCCTGAGGGGGGGCCACGCTTGCCCCTCCTTCATTCCGGCGGGGTCCCCACTAGTTCCCCAAACTCCAAACCCCACCAGAATGAAGTACTCCCCTGGTGGGGTGGGAGATGCTATCAGGACCGGCAGGTTCTGTGTCGGGCCTGATAATCACATTTAAAATAGATTCAAAACATGTGAAAAACAAATTTAAATCACTTAACTCTCTTTCCGCCGGTTTCCAGCGTGGTCTCGAGTGCGTGTTTTCCGGCTCTGGGAGTCGGGAATCATGCGCATATGCCACAAAATGGCCGACAAGCGATTCTCCCGACCGGGCCCAGCGGAAAATTTGAAGGTCGCGATAGGAGAATCGCCCCCATTTTCTCTCGCGGGCAAAACAGAAAGGGGAAACTTCAATATAAAATAGTCACTTAATGAATCCAGGAGGAACTCGGGAGAAACACTTTTACCCAGGAGGTCGTTAGAAACTGGAACGTGCTAACACACGGGGCAGAATTCTACCGCCCTGTCGGACTGGGGGAGGTGAGAGGTTGACAATAAAATGCAGGGAGATGTTCAAAATGTCTGTTGAATTTGGTGAGATTGCGATATCTCGCCAGCGTGAAACCTCGGCCACAGAATGTTGATGTGAATACCGTGGACACATTTAAAGAGAATCTAGATAAACACCTGAGGGCGGAGGGAATCAAAGGATATGTTGATAGGATGAGATGAAGAGGGGGTGGGAGGAGGTTCATGTGGAGAAGCAACACCAGCCTGGAGCAGGTGGACCAAATGGCCTGTTCCGGAGTTGTAACTCCCTGGTGTTATGTGGTGAATTTGTTGGCTTCACGGTGTGTTGTGTTCATAAGCTCATAAGATATAGGAGCAGAATTAGGCCATTCGGCCCATCGAGTCCGCTCTGTCATTCGATCATGGCTGATATGCTCCTCATCCCCATTTTCCTGCCTTCTCCCCATAACCCTTCACCCCATTTCAATTAAAAATCTGTCTAACTCCTCCTTAAATTTACTCACTGTCCCAGCATCCACTGCACTTTGGGGGAGCGAATTCCACAGATTCACAACCCTTTGGGAGAAGTAGTTTCTCCTCAACTCTGTTTTAAATTTGCTGCCCCTTCTCCTAAGACTGTGACCTCTCGTCCTAGAATGTCCCACAAGAGGAAGCATCCGCTCCACGTCTACTTTATCCATACCTTTTATCATCTTGTATACCTCAATTTGATCTCCCCTCGTTCTTCTAAATTCCAGAGAGTTTCGGCCTAAACTGTTCAATCTCTCTTCTACGACAAACCCCTCATCTCTGGAATCAATCTAGTGAACCTCCTCTGAACTGCCTCCAATGCCACTGCATCTTTCCTCAAGTAAGGGGACCAAAACTGTGCACAATACTCCAGGAGCGGTCTCACCAATGCCTTGTATAGTTACAACAAACATTTGTCTGTTGTCTGTTTTCCCACATTGGCCTTCTCGAACTTTCTCATCTCATTTCACTTGGTAATCTGAGGGCTTTGCGAGGGTATCGCGAGGGCTTTGTCACGCAATGTGCCTCTCTGGCTTTGGGAGGGAGATGGGGTAGCGGGCGGATGAGGAGGGGGGGGGGTGGGGGAAATGGCGGAAAAGGGATATCCAGTTATTTGCAAGGCTGTTTCCTTAATCTACAATCTTCTTCAATAATGTCCTGACGTGAAATGTTCCAGAGACATCAGTTGGTGGTTCTATCGGTCAGTGTTCCTTTGTTTTTGTCTGTGACCAAAAGCAACTTGCAACAGTCTGCCCTCTGCCATCGACAACCTTCTGGAATATTCTCCCGAGGAGTCTGAAGGCTGTACCTGACATCACTTGACTGCCTGGTGATGCGTCTCGGGCTCCACCGCTGCCGGGGATGCTGGAATATTTTACTGACACCTTTGCTCTCAGCTGAAGGATGGATGTTGCATATGGCTCTTCCCCCCAATCAGCTATCTGATGCCCCCCGCCCCCATAGTCCCTGAGTTCCCATCCCAGCATTCTCCAATGATAGAGCTATCCCAGTGACCTTCTTTAGATCCAACTTGGGTTCTGCCAATAATTTTCTTTTTGCACTGTCACATTGGTAATTCCACAGACCAGTCTATCTCGCAACATGTCATTCAGGGTTGGCCCGAATTCACAGTGCTCTGCCAATTTTCGCAACCTGCTCAGACATTTGGTGACAGATGCATCGAATAGAATCCCTACAGTGCAGAAGGAGGCCATTCAGCCCACGAGCCTGCACCGACAACAATCCCACCCAGCCCCTATCCCCCGTAATCCCTCATAGTTACCCTGCTAATCCCTCTGATACTAACGTCAATTTAGTATGGCCTAACCCGCACATTTTTGGACTGTGGGAGGAAACCGGAGCACCCGGAGGAAACCCACGCAGACACGGGGAGAACGTGCAAACTCCACACAGACAGTGAGCCAAGCTGTGAGGCAGCGGTGCTAACCACTGTGCCACCGTGCCACCCCAAGGGGTTCACCCTGACGTGTTAAAGCGGTATCATTGGAGTGTCATGGAAGGCTTTGGGTCATAAAATACGGGGAGACATTCAAAATGTCCATTTGGTTTTAACCAAGTTCAACAAAGCCTTCAACCAAGTCCATCAATTCATTCAAGGTTTTGGAATCAGGGGTATCGGATAAGTCAGGCATTTGATTACACGGAAAGTCAGGGCCCTGTGTGCCGTCAACAGCATCACTTTTGGCTACTCATCCCCCTTAATATTGTTGGCCTGAATAAAGTAATGAATGCGCTCTGTGTATTGAGCCCAGTCTTCTATTCTTGCATCATCGGCTTCAGGTTTACCAAAAAGAGGCATTTTTCTTACCAGAGAATTACTTGTCTCAGAGGAAAGAAAAAACTTGCCTTATTCCTCGTCGCCAATGTAATAATCTTACCAAAGCCAGTCTTCCTTCACCAATCACCCCTTATTTACAATGTGTTCGCAATGCCGGTTAGCGGTTACAGGGTACAGGTCAGCCCGGGGTCTATCAACAGCTGGCCTGAATGGAGCCAGCTGATTTTAAACCCCCCCCCACCCCGCTGCTCCTTCCTTATTAGGCGACCCTCCACTTGCCTAATAGGAGCGCTCATACTCTAGGAGGCCCAGGGGGAGATCTATTGCTGTGGTCATCCTAACAATGATGATAGATTTAGATTGGATCAACAGCAATCTCTGAAGTTACAAGACCCAAGGGTTTAAGTTTTTGGTTTCTGCCAATAATTTTTTTTTAAGACTGTCGCATTGTTTATTCCACAGACCAGTCCATCTCGCAACATATCATTTAGGGGTGGTCCGAGTTCACCGTGCTCTGCCAATTTTTTGCAACCTGGTCAGAAGTGCGGTGACAGATTGTGGCGAGGAAGAACATTTTTAAATTCAACGGGAGTTAATGGATTGGCAATGGCTGCCTACGAAGAGGCGAGTTCGAAGCAAAATTGCAGGCTTGGAGGATAGAATGGGGGAATAGGACTAAGTGGACTGAGCTACAGAGAGCTGGCATGAACTCATCTGGCCGGGTGGCCACAATGCTTGGGTTCCCATTCCTCCACGCTCAACCCCCGCTCACTCTGAGTTCTTTTGGCCTCTGTTCTCCGGCCTAGGAATCATTTTACAAAGTATATGTTTAAGAAGCTGGAAGCCCGCACCGGAGACCACAGAGCTGCAGTGATCGGAGCAGAATTCGGGAAACGTGTTGTGTAGATGCGCTTGATAATGGTCGTCACAGCAGCCATGGTCTCCTCGCAGGCTGGCTGGATCTGAGACTCGGGGAGGATGAAATGATAGGTGGTGTTTGCTCGGAGCTCAAACATGTAGGAAAAGCCAATCCCAGCTGCCCAGTCTATAGCCGTGCCTGCTGCGTAATCTGTAAAACACAACCACATATTTTATCTTAAATTCTTACATGGGATGTGGGCATCACTGGCTGGGCCAGCATTTTGAATCCCTACAGTGCAGAAGGAGGCCATTCGGCCCTTTGAGTCTGCACCGACAACAGTCCCACCCACGACCTATCCCCGTAACCCCATGTATTTAAGCTCCAACTGTTAGCTGCAAGCACCTGTAACTGACTTGTCAGTAAATAAATCCCTTTTTGTCCCCGTTATGGACTCCCTGAAAGGGAGCTAGCAGGTTGCCTTTGTGCCCGTGGACTGTGGGAGGAAACCGGAGCACCCGGCGGAAACCCACGCAGACACGGGGAGAATGTGCAGACTCCACACAGACAGTGACCAAAGCCGGGAATCGAACCCGGGTCCCTGGCCCTGTGAGGCAGCAGCGCTAACCACTGTGCCACTGTGTCGCCCAATTTATTGCCCATCCTTAATTACCCTTGAACTGAGTGGGTTAGCATTTCAGAGGGGGTACATTTAAGGAGTCAACCACATTGTTATGGGTCTACATGGGAGTCACATGTAGGCCAGACCGGGTAAGGACAGCAGATTTCCTTCCCTAATCATAGAATCCCTACAGTGCAGAAGGAGGCCATTCAGCCCATGAGTCTGCACCGACCACAATACCACCCAGGTCCTATCCCCGCAACCCCGCATATTTACCCTGCTAATCCCCTTGACACTAGGGTCAATTTAGCACGGCCAATCCACCTAACCTACACATCTTTGGACTGTGGAGGGAAACTGGAGCACCCGGAGGAAACCCATGCAGACACGGGGAGAACGTGCAGACTCTGCACAGACAATGACCTGAGGCCAGAATTGAACCCGGGTCCCTGGCACTGTGAAGCAGCTAACCATTGTGCCACCGTGCTGCCCTAAAAGACATTAGTGAACCAGGTGGGTTTTTCTGACAATCGACAATGGTTTCATGGTCACCATCCAATTTCACCATTTAGTGGGATTCAATCCCGGGTCCCCATAACATTATCCTGGGTCTCTGGATTACTAGGCCAGTGACAATACCACTATGCCACCATCTCCCCATACACCACTGCCTCCCGTTACGCCATACAGTGTACCCGTACAGGCACCGGCAACTAGGGGATTTTCACAGTAACTTCATTGCAGTGTTAATGTAAGCCTGCTTGTGACACGAATAAATAAACCAAACTTTAAAACTTTAAACATTCCAATGCAATGGAGCAATGCTCACCAATCCTGCCTGCTAAGAGTCTATGAGACATAGGAGCAGAAGCAGGCCATTCAGCCCACCGAGTCTGCTCCGCCATTCAATGAGATCTGGCTCATCTGATGTGATAATCCTCAACTCTGCTTTATCCCCATAATCCTCGATGCCTTTACTGATTAAAAATCTGTCTACCTCAGCCTTGAACATAACGATCCAGCCTCTGCGGTAAAGAATTCACTACCCTCTGAGAGAAGAAAGTCCTCCTCAATATAGTGCAATCATCGGCCAACATCCCCATTTCTGACCTCATGATGTAGGGAGGGTCATTGATGAAGCATCTGAAGATGATTGGACCTCGGGCACTACCCTGAGGAACCCCTGCAGAGATATTTCAAGGCTTCCAACAATCATCTTCCTTTGTACCGGGTATAACTCCAACCATTGGAGATTTCCCCCCGATTGATGTTGACTTCAATGTTTTTGGGACCTGTACTCATTGGAGCTTAGAAGAATGAGAGGTGACCTTATTGAGACATATCGGATTCTCAGGGGGTTGACAGGGTAGTCGCCGAGAGATTGTTTCCCCTTGTGGAAGAATCTAGGACCAGAGGAAGAAGGGGGGGTCACCCATTTAAGACAGAGATGAGGAGGTCTAATGATGACTTCGAAAGAACTGCCATAAAAACCCATCCGGTTCACTCATGTCTGCTATCCTTTCATCCTGGCCATTCTGGGCCTGCTCGAACCTACTGGTAACTCTAGCCAGCGGTGGCCACATCCCACATGGGCCAAAATTCCCCAGCCCTTCCGGGTGATTCCACCGGTTTTGAACAAATACTGGATCTTTACTACATAGGGATACAGAGTTTGTACAATAGACAGAACTAGACTATTCAATTCAGGTCTAACTGAATGGATAGGCTCACATGGCAGACACAACACAGCAGGGATGTACTTCTGAGGCTGTATAAGGCTCTGGTCAGACCCCATTTGGAGTATTGTGAGCAGTTTTGGGCCCCGTATTTAAGGAAGGATGTGCTGGCCTTGGAAAGGGTCCAGAGGAATGATCATTTACAAGAATGATCCCTGGAATGAAGAGCTTGTTATATGAGGAATGGTTGAGAACTCTGGGTCTGTACTCGTTGGAGTTTAGAAGGAGGGATCTTACTGAAACTTACAGGATACTGCGAGGCCTGGTTAGAGTGGACATGGAGAGGATGTTTCCACTTGTCGGAAAAACTAGAACTAGAGGGCAAAGCCTCGGACTAAAGGGACGATCCTTCAAAACAGAGATGAGGAGGAATTTCTTGAGCCAGAGAGTGGTGAATCTGTGGAACTCTTTGCCGCAGAAGGCTGTGGAGGCCAGGTCATTGAGTGTCTTTAAGACAGAGCTAGATAGGTTCTTGATCAATAAGGGGATCAGGGGTTATGGGGAAAAGGCAGGAGAATGGGGATGAGAAAAATATCAGCCATGATTGAATGGCGGAGCAGATTCGATGGGCCGAGTGGCCTAATTCTGCTCCTATGTCTTATGGTCTTATAGATGAAATAATCGATATGGAGACCAATAAGGTGGAGAATAAGGATGGACTGATTCTTAAATCAAAACTGAAGAACAGAAATAAAAACAAAAAATGCTGGAAACGCTCAGCGGGTCCGGCAGCATCTGTGGAGAGGGAAACAGAGATAACGGCCGTAATTTAACCATCCTGCCCGCCATGGGAGTCGGAGCGGGCGAGGGGCGGAATATTGCAAGGTCCGTTGGCCTCGGATGGGATTTTAGTTTCGGGACGAATGAAGCTGTAAAGTCCTCCCGACATTTCCAGTCAAGGACATCTTGACCTGAAATAAAGTAAAGCAAAGTTTATTTATTAGTGTCACAAGTAGGCTTACATTAACACTGCAATGAAGTTACTGTGAAAATCCCCTAGTCACCACACGCCAGCGCCTGTTTGGGGACACTGAGGGAGAATTTAGCACGGCCAATGCACCCTAACCAGCACGTCTTTCAGACTGTGGGAGGAAACCAGAGCACCCAGAGGAAACCCATGCAGACATGAGGAGAACATGCGGACTCCGCACAGACTGTGACCCAAGCTGGGAATTGAACCTGGGTCCCTGGTGCTGTGAGGCAGCAGTGCTAACCACTGTGTCACTGTGCCTCCGCGGTTTCTCTCTCCAGAAAGGCCGACTGGATCTTTCCAGAAGCCTTGTGTTTTTATTTCAGAATTTCAGCAGCTGCAGTATTTTGTTCTGATGTACAGACCCGGTGATACAGATGGGGGAAGGACAACACCCTCTCACCCATCTTCTGTCCTTAGCATCTACTCCAAGGCATATCCTTTCCAAAACCCAGTCACTCCCCATTCATAGAATCCCTACAGTGCAGAAGGAGGCCATTCAGCCCATTGTGTCTGCACCGACCCCAATCCCACCCAGTCCCTATTCCCATAACCCCATGTATTTATCCTGTTAATTTCCCTGACACTAAGGGGCAATTTAGCATGGCCAATCAGCCTAACCCGCACATCTTTGGAGTGTGGGTGGAAACCGGGACATCCGGAGCAAACCCACGCAGACATGGGGAGAATGTGCAAACTCCACTGTGACCCGAGCTGGGAATTGAACCCGGGTCGCTGGCGCTGTGAGGCAGCAGTGCTAACCACTGTGCCACCATGCCACCCAAGAAACACAGAAGCTTGGCACACAGGTTAAGCAAGCAATTTGGAAAGTAAAGGGTGCATTCAGCTCTTGCTGCCAAGAGGACTCGCGTACAAGAACAAGGAAACCTTGCTGCAGGTTTTCAGACTTTTGGTCAGACAACTTCTGGAATACTTAGAAAATTCTAAAAGGGCTAGACAGGGTAGATTCTGAAAGAATGTTCCCGATGGTGGAATCATTCTCATTAACCTCCTCTGGACCTGGAGAGGGTCCAGAGGAGGTTCACGAGAATGATCCCGGGAATGAAAGGCTTGATGTATGAGCAGCATTTGAGGACTCTGGGTCTGTACTCGTACGAGTTTAGAAGATGAGGGGATCTCATTGAAACTTACAGAATACTGAAAGGCCTGGATAGAGTGGACATGGAGAAGATGTTTCCATTGGCGGGAGAGACTCGGATCCAAGGGCACGGCCTCAGAGTAAAGGGACGACCCTTTAGAACCGAGATGAGGGGGATTCTCTTCAGCCAGAGGGTGGTGAATCTGTGGAATGCATTGTCACAGAAGGCTGTGGAGGCCGGGTCAATAAGACAGAGATAGATAGGTTCTTGATTGGTAAGGGGATCAAAGGTTGCGGAGAAAAGACGGGAGAATGGGGCTGAGAAATTTATCATCCATGATTGAATGGTGAAGCAGACTCGATGGGCTGAATGGCCTAATTCTGCTCCTATACCTTAGGGTCCTATGGATCAGGGGACTGCTGAGGGTTGAAGTTCATTGCCGGCCCAATGTTGGTCGAGTGAAGTTGTGACAGAAGTAGCTATGAGGTAAGATGGAGGCCGTCCAATCGAGTACAACACTCTCTGAATACCTTCAGATAATACATCGGCCGCTTCTCATAGGTTATCCCCAACAGGTGCTGTGTCACCAACTCCTTATAGTTTTCCTTCATTTCTTCCATCCACTGATAGATCTGAGAGTTTGGGAGAGAAACAGTGAAGGATGTGTTGGGGTTATGAAATGGAAAAGGAGACAGATCCTTCGCCTCCGGGTCTATAAGTCTTACCTCCTCCATTGGGTGATACTTGGTGTAGCTGTGTGCTCTGGTACTGAGAGACTGCTCACCCTCGCTCTCTATCTGCTTGTCCAGGAGCTCTTGAATGTTTTGTGTTAGAACACTGTTGAATCAGAGAAGACAGGTTGGTCCACAAGGTACCATAGGGTATATGACACAGTAACAAGCTTTTTTTTATTCATTCGTGGGACATGGGCATCGCTGGCTGGCCAGCATTTATTGCCCATCCCCAGTTGCCCGAGGGCAGCTGAGAGTCAACCACATTGCTGTGGCTCTGGAGTCACATGTAGGCCAGACCGGGTAAGGACGGCAGATTTCCTTCCCTAAAGGACATTAGTGAACCAGATGGGTTTTTCCGACAATTAAAGAACAAAAGAACAAAGAACAAAGAACAATACAGCACAGGAACAGGCCCTTCGGCCCTCCAAGCCTGCGCCGCTCCCTGGTCCAAACTAGACCATTCTTTTGTATCCCTCCATTCCCACTCCGTTCATATGGCTGTCTAGATAAGTCTTAAACGTTCCCAGTGTGTCCGCCTCCACCACCTTGCCTGGCAGCGCTCCTGTTTTCATTGTTATTACTGTTTTTACTATTCTAATGAGATAGTGTTATGTTAAATTGTGTTATTTATCTATATATAAAGAAATTCCTTCTTTTAAACAATGCTTAAAGTTTATTTATTGATGTCACAAGTAGGCTTACATTGGAATCATGGAGGTTTACAGCATGGAAACAAACCTTTGACCCAACTTGTCCATGCCATCCTTTTTATTTAACCACTAAGCTAGTCCCAATTGCCTGCATTTGGCCCATATCCCTCTGTACCCATCTTAGCCATGTAACTGTCTAAATGCTTTTTAAAATACAAAATTGTACCCGCCTCTACTACTACCCCTGGCAGCTCGTTCCAGACACTCACCACCCTCTGTGTGAAACAATTGCCTCTCTGGAAGCTTTTGTATCTCTCCCCTCTCACCTTAAACCTATGCCCTCTAGTTTTAGACTCCCCTACCTTTGGGCAGAAATTAACACTGCAATGAAGTTACTGTGAAAATCCCCTAGTCGCCACTCTCCGGCGTCTGTTTGGGTACACTGAGGGAGAATTTAGCATGGCCAATACATCTAACCAGCACGTCTTTCGGACTGTGGGAGGAAATCAGAGCACCCGGAGGAAACCCACGCAGACACAGGGAGAACGTGCAGACTCCACACAGACAGTGACCCAAGCTGGGAATCAAACCCGGGTCCCTGGTGCTGTGAGGCAGCAGTGCTAACCACTGTGCAATGTGTCGCCCCAATGCATTCAACTATGTTATTCTGCACTCTCAAGTCACCACAAAAGGCAGATTATTCAGTCCATCATTCTTGTGCTAGCCCTTCGAATGGACTATCCAGTTAGTCCTATTCCTCTGCTAGTTCCCCATAGTCCTGTGTTATTGTGAAAATACAGTGTTATTTTGAGCACAGAGTGTTCTTATAAGCCTTTTCTCCTATGTAATTGTTTTACTGGTGTCTGCTGTGTGTTGTGAGCATGTGTGGGCTTTTTCAGTCCACAAGAGGGTGAACTGTAAGAAAACCCTGTTTTACTAGTGCTCCTGTTTTTATCGTTATTACTGCATTACTATTCTGATAAGATACTGTTATTGTAAAACTTTGTTATTTATTTATCGAAAGAAATTCCTTCTTTTAAACAATGCATTTGACTGTTATTTTGCAGTCTTGAGTCAGCACAAGCGGCAGCCATTCAGCCCATCGCTCTGGTGCTAGCCCTTCAAATGGGCTATCCAATTAATCCCATTCCTCTGCCCTTTCCTCATACTCCTGTGTTCTTGGTGAAAGTAAAGGACAAGTTTTATTTTTCTTTATGGGGGGAGCTTCCTTGCACTTTGAAATGAGCAAGGTCCCAGGGCCAAGATTTTAAACAGGATGATGTTTTGAACTCGAGATGTTAATGTTGAAATAGGTTGTTAAGGTTTTTACAATTGCAGATAAGGGTGTTATGAAGTGATCCCATTATCGCTGCATTTGAGGATTCTATGTTTTCGATATTTTGTGCAGATTGATTTATGGAAGCCTGAGTTTCCAGAGGCTATTCAACCTCGGGGTGAGGTCCACGCCCGGATTTCTGCCTCAGCACTCGGCACAGTGAAAGGTGAACTGAAGGAAAGAGCCCTTCAATACAGGTCAGTGCGGCTGCCAATGATCACATGATTGAAAGCTCCCCCCTGGGGACCCAGGATTGAATCCCGCCACGGCAGATGGTGGAATTTGAAATCAATAAAAAATATCAGGAATTAAGAATCTACTGATGACCATGAAACCATTGTCGGAAAAACCCATCTGGTTCACTAATGTCCTTTAGGGAAGGAAATCTGCCGTCCTTACCCGGTCTGGCCTACATGTGACTCCAGAGTCACAGCAATGTGGTTGACTCTCAACTGCCCTCAGGCAACCAGGGATGGGCAATAAATGCTGGCCAGCCAGTAACGCCCATGTCCCACGAATTAATAATAATTTTTAAAATGGAGATTACTTATTACTTGGAAGGTGCACATCTAAGGGTGGTCAAGGCACAAATACATTAATCACTAAAAGTTGTACCAAAGGCCAGCAAAGCCTTAAGAAAAACAAATGCCAAGTTTTATTTCTAGGCAGATAGAATGGGAAATTTGGAATGTTTCGCTAAATCTGTATCAAACACTTATGATGTGGAGATGAATGCTCCCTCCACCCACATTATCTGTACCTTTAAGACCTGGCTGGCTGTAGAGATTTGCATTCTAATTAGTATTCTGTAACATGACTTCTGTGTCTGTGCACTGTTGGAGAACAGATATCCACTCCATCTGACGAAGGGGCAGCGCTCCGAAAGCTTATGGTATTTGCTACCAAATAAACCTGTTGGACTTTAACCTGGTGTTGTGAGACTTCTTACTGTTCAAACACTTAGGCCAGGGTATTTTGGATTGGTTTCCTATCCTGTCATCCAAACAGTCCATGGGGAACACATTTTTAAAAAAGTTTATTTACAAGTAGGCTTACATTAGCACTGCAATGAAGTTACTGTGAAAATCCCCCAGTCGCCACACTCCGGTGCCTGTTCGGGTACACTGACAGAGAATTTACCATGGCCAATGCACCTAACCAGCACGTCTTTCGGACTGTGGGAGGAAACCGGAGCAGCCGGAGGAAACCCACGCAGACACGGGGAGAACGTGCAAACTCCATACAGATAGTCACCCAAGGCCACAGTGCTAACCAGCGTGCCATCGTGCCTGCTTTCAGTCTTAGCAGGTTTTGGCGTTAGGTTAAGCTGAGCAATGTTGAAAGGGGGTAGGGGCAGAGCGTAAACACTGGCATGGACTGTGTAGTAATTGTTGTGATTGCCCCTTTAAGTAGAAGAGCGTGACCTGGCTTGGGGGCCAATTGGGACTGAGAGTGGGTAATCACCCCTGGGACTGGAGTCCGCTCAGGCAGAAGACATGTAGGGCTCTAGGGCAGCTGGGTGGTACCGTTATTCTTATTAATAATTACTTTTGTGTTTCAAATGAAGTCTGTGAAAATGCATACCAAAACAAGGGGAGGCGATGGCCTGGTGGTATTATCGTAAACTATTAATCCAGAAACTCAGCTAATGTTCTGGGGACCCGGGTTCGAATCCTGCCACAGCAGATGGTGGAATTTGAATTCAATAAAAAATATCTGCAATTAAGAAGCTACTGATGACCATGAAACCATTGTAATAGAGGTGTATAAAATT